>NC_068369.1:27328717-27404406 GCF_020536995.1 Dreissena polymorpha
TCAGCGGCATTTTCATCATCTCGCCTTAAGAACGTATTAATGGCCTGTGATAATGTAACCCCTCCTGAAATCACTCTTTGCGACGATCCTGCGTTTGATTTACCAAATACGTTTACAGACATTTTTATATACACATTTTTTTTTAATACAATGAGTTTATTACATGTTGTAAGCTTACGCTCTCACATTGTTTAAGAATGTAAAGACATAGGTGACCACAAAATACCTCACCATCCGTTTGTACTCTTTCGCTATTATAATACACAGGATTCCTTATATAGCTGACGAGTTCAACAGGCGGTGCTAACCCATAACTGTCAAAGTACAGTTTTTCATGACCGTTTTTGATCCATGCAGTCCAGTGTGTACCATTTCCTCGCGAGTCGCATAGATTTAGAATTCCACACTCTTCCTTTTTAGGGCTTTTCGGAAGTTCATCGCGAACATAGACACCCCTAAAGTGTTTAATTTTTAACTTTTTAGCGGCATCTATCAACTGGAAATTGGATAGAGGTTCGTTTGGTAAGACAACTCCTTCAACATTAATATACTTTTCGGTATTAAAACTCATTTTATATAGTGCTATCAATGTTTTGTTTTCATTTGATTGTTTAGATGCGTTACAAGTTCAAGTGGTGGCTCTAAACTAAAAGTGTCAAAGTATATTTTTTCATGACCGTTTTTGATCCATGCCGTCCAGTGTGTTCCTGGCATATTGGGATGACGTGGATAATTGTCGCGCACATACCTTACTCTAACGTTTGAGCTTTTTAGTTGCTTTGCGACGTCAATAAGTTGTGATGTGCTTGAGAACGTGCTGTATATGGGGATGTTGGGGACAACACGCCCACCCACGCTCTTAAACTTTTTTATTAACTTTTGATTGTCTGTGAGATTATTGCTCATCTTGTTTTTTTTCTTAGGAGGTTATGACCATAAGCCATTGTATGAATACCGTCTTTTAGTATAATACGCTTATCATCATTTGCGCTAAGAGCTACCTTATTGACCGTTTCAGTATATATTTCATGCGCGTATGATCTGATAACGTTCATTGACCTTAGCACTTCTTGACGAGAAAACAGCGTGTTTTTATAATCGTTGTGTGTAATGGTGTTTTCGATAACGCTCTTTTTTACCCCCTTACACTTTTTGTTTTCCTTTCCTTCATACATTTTACACGAATACAGTTTAGCTCTGAGTCCTACAAATTCCTCTATTTGTTTTCCAGCTGCCTCATCTTTGAACATTCCGAGAACCTTTTTGTTCACACCCGTTTTAATTCCGGAGGGGTGATCTTTTGGATACTCACTCGTATCAAACAGTCTTTCAACATCGTTTGAAATGTCTGCATAAAAATCTTTAGTTTTAATTTCGTAGACAAGACTGTCTGTGTCCGTAAACAATAGCTTTGCCTTTTGTCCATATTTAGCCTTGATGTAATTATAGTGAAACTCATACATTATTGTCTTGCTTAAGTCTAGAATAGACATTCCAAGATAAATGGGTTTGTTATAACATAACTTGGTTTTTCTCATATGTACAGCTATTAAATTTTCATCAAATATAGTCAAGCGGTCGAAATTAACCTTTGCAAGGAGCTTTTCCGCCTGTGTAATATTATTAACCAATCGGATATCAACACGATTCTCGATGTTCTCCATTGTTTTTCCAAACACACTGTTGTTCATCAACTTGAAGAAGTCTTTTTCAAAGTTGTTAGTTGCAGCTGTTCGCAATTCAGTGTTCAAGTCGATATATGTTTTTAACCAAGGGCTTTCATCAAACTTAATTCCTCTGTGAATGTTGGTAACTCTGAGCCCTAGCTTTTCGTACTGCTGCAAGTTTTCATAATGTACTACATACTTGGTTTTGTTGTTCAAGTTTGGAATAAGCTTTTTAACTTTTGATCCCTCAGGTATAATGTTTTCAGGGGCTAATGGATAGTCATTATGAAGATCATGTAATTCATCAGGATATTCCAAGTCAACTTCTAAAATACACCCCTGTCCTTCTGTGCATGAAATGTTTTTCCAATCGTTAAGCTCATTTTCATTCATCCACTTAAACCCCCCGGTTGGAAGTGGCTTACTCATCGCGCACCCGTAGAGATTGTTAGCATCCAGATAAATGATAAACGATGAGTCTTTGCTTTCATCATAATCATCACCCATATACTTATTGTTTCCAATACCAAGACGCGTTGAAATTGTACTAACCCCACCTCGAATACCTTGCTTTAACATTAGCAACACGTCATAATCGTTTATAAGCTCAAGTTTTACCTTTGTCAACTTAAGACACGCATCCATAGATAGTCCTGGCGCTGTATAATACCATGCTGGATCTAGTTTATAGTATTTATTGCTAGCATCTCTGAAGTTTTCGAAAACGTCGGCTAGCAGCAAGACATCACTCTTTATGTAGAGTTCAAGGTAGTCTCTTATTGATTTACAGCCAAAAGCCTTCCATACTTTGTTTGCAAATTCATAATCATCATTACAAATAGCCTTACCCGTGAGCTTTGAGTAGAATGCTTCCTTTGGGGGTAATGACGTTTCTGCGAGTTTTTCAACAGAGCTCACATAATCATATGGAAAGATGCCCTTTTGTTTCAAGAGTGTAAACTCATTACCGCTATAGACCTTAGCCAATTCACGAAACTGATCATCGGTAAGATTTCCTGATAAAGCATCCAAACTCGATTGCATAAACCTATAGGTATCGATAAACCTAATATCACGATAAATAGGCTTTTCCTGTCCTTTTTTGTTTGTATACGTGTCAACAACAACCTTCTTACAGAACTAAATATACTTTTCCTCGTTATTTGGAATGCAGCTAATTTGTCCTCCAATACTTAACTTTTTAATAAATAGATGACAGTCATATCCAGAAAGATTGTGTAGTAATACAGGAATAAATTTAGGGATTTTATACCCTAAATTACACTTTGAATGTGCCGCTCCTCTAAACTTTCCAGTCAAGTGACAATGATCGCGAACCTTTGTATAGCTATCAGTGTTGCCTTCTAACCTAAACTCGCCTTCATCACCTTCGCATATATGACATGTGGTCGCAGCATCGTATTCAGCTTGATCATCTTTTGTGAATATCATTTCCTTGGAAAATTTAAATGTGTTGTAAATATCCTTAGTGGTTTGTTCAACAGAGTTAACAAATAATTGCGCGACATCATCTGTTTGATTCTTAGCTGAATACACAACAGGCTCTCGACTATACAATGAGCCATCAGAGCATACCACGTGATAGCAAAACGCGCTAGGCGTATGCTTCTGGAACTTGTGTGTAAACGACGTCGCAGGATTCGGATTACAAGAACTAATAGGCTCGATAAACGATTCGAAGTCTGCATATATTACAAACGGAACCCTCATTGATCTACAGTAATGCTTGAAATACTCTGTGGTTCCCTCTGCTGGCATCACTATTTTTTGTGTGCTGTGTAATGAACAATATTCATTGTGTCTTTGAAGACCCTCAACTGTTCGATGACATGTTAAGCACCTTTTACAATAATACATTTTATTGTGACTGGTTTCAGTTCGTCCCGAAGCTAATTTGTTAAAAATTTTAATACAGCAATAATGTTTTGTTTTTCCATTTGAAATCAGCAATAAATCAATAGCCTTTTCACTTTTGTTTTTACTTATTATTAGTGGGTAAATATCCTTTTCTTTAGAATCATAACCGAATATATTGATGCTCAAGTTGTTGTTTCTTTCAAATTTACTTATTACATTTTCATCCACTGCAACTGGAAATTTAATACCATCCCAATTTAACGACTTTGCGTGTTCCTTTAATTGTTCGGTTATTCTTTCGGAATGTTTTACAATAGGATTTAATGCTCTCGTGACGCACCACTTGAAACATTCGTCATCTTCATTCTTTATGTTAATAATTGCCTTTTTAGCAGCCAACTCTTTCGGCAATGGAATGTATGATTTACCTTTTAACGGCTTATACGTACCGGTGTTAATTTCCAGTCTAATGACGGACTTTAGCCTCCAATTGCTTCCCTTCATTTGAAAATTTGCAAACGATTCCAAAATCCTATCTACCATTTGGGTAAATAATTCAGCAACATCAGTTCCCTCCAATACTATTTCAGTTCTTGAAACAAAGGGTATTTTTTCGATTACACCAGTTTCATGTTCCATAGAATGCCGCTCCATTTCACACACTAGCACTAGATTCATTTTTATTTGACGATGTTTGCTCATAAACTTTACAACTTCAGGTTTAACAATATCTAAAAATGTTGGAGCATCAGTTTTTTCAACCCCATCAATAACATATTGCCTTGCAAAACGTTTAAGTGCAGTTTTACTTTCTTTAATTACTATGGCACTTTCACTAATTTTAATATCACGTTCACTTCTTTGCTGCTTCTTATAGTAATTATTATAAATAGATTCGACTTCTGCTTTAAACGCATTAGCCTTTTCGCTTATTGCTTTTCTTAAAGGCTCTGGTGTATGTGTAATAATCCAATCATAGCTATTTTTTGAAGCTGTCTTTACAGGTTTAACAGCCCAATCATAGCTATTTTTTACAGCAGTCTTTACAGGTTTAACAGCCCAATTAAATAACCTATTTATCATAGTAGGTTTTTTAGCTGGTTCAGCCCTTGTATCCTCCCTCGCATTTTCCCATACATCATTATCCCTTGCATCCTCCCTTGCATTTTCCCATACATCATCATCACCCGAATCCTCATCGTTGTGTCTGCTCAGCCTCGCTATCAACTCAGCTTTTGTGAGCTTCGCATATCCGCACAGACCCTGATCTTTTGCGGCTTTCTTCAACTCTTTTACAGTTTTGTTATTCATTTTATATATATAAAAATAAAATATTTAGATCATTTCAATTTTTTTTTATAAGCATGTGTTTTGCTTATAAAAACATGACCTTATACCTCATTCCATTTACCACTTGTCCGTTGTTTCTCTTTTTTATATTACAACCAAGCGCTTTTATTGCTTGGTATTTTGAGTTATAAGTTGTTTCCTCTCCAGTTTCAACATTCGTTAACTTAACAATTACTTTAGGCGAAAACTGTATAGGTCTGCCCCGCGGTCTTTTTTCATTAGGTTCTGGTATAACAACATCTTCTCGTTTCCAATCTAGTCCGTTTTCCTTTGCAATCAACATTAACTCCATTATACTTTGATTAGTCGTAGCAGGAACGTTAATACTTTCTAGCATTTTAATTAATACTTTCTTTGTGTACTTCATTTTTTTTATATAAAAAAAAAAACTTAAGCTAATTTATTGTTTTATTATTTCATCACTATATACATTTTAGATCCGTCAGAGGTAAATTTTATCATTTGGTCGGAAATAACAACTGCGTACGCTTCTGTTCCCGCTGGCACATTCTGGTGGAATGTTGCTTGGATTTGCATCTCTACCGATGCATATTTTAACCGCTCACTTTGTTTGCTGACATCAAACACCATAATAGGAAACAGGTCTTTGAAATCCGCCGGTGTAATGTTACTCTGTGTTACCAGCGGATCCATTCCATAAAACTTTTCGCTAAATCTAGCCGCTTCATAGTAAGCTCGTGAGAACTTTTGGTTTGGAAAAGATAAGTTGTAATCAGCCTCAGGGTATCGTTGATTGTTAACAGTCACATATATGTTATTTAGATTGCAATGATCGAATATCGATGTATTTCTTGTTTGATTATTTCTGCGATTAGTTTGGAATCCTACCAAAATGTATCGCGGTTTTTCGGTTGGTGTTCTAACACTTAGTCTCCAGTTGAACGACGTAGATTGTGGAACTGTAATACTTTCACAATGTCTAGAACTGAAAGCCACGGGTAATGTTACCTTTGCCTGAATGGATTTGTACAACTGAAACTTTTCCATATCTGCAGGTAAAATATGAGGCATAAACCATGACATTTTATCAAGGCTTACTTTACCCTCATCTTCGTCATTGTGTCTAAAGATGGCATCGTTGTCAGTTTTTCTAACAAGTGCTAGCGTATGTTTAAATCCATACACAATCTTGTCATAGTCATCGCAAAAGCCGAAAATGTGTTTCAGCGGAACAACGAACGAGAATGTTCCCTTGGGGTTAGGCTTCTGAATAAGGTATGCCTGCCTGATTGCAAAGCCCGCGTTATCTGCAATTACAGCTGTTGCCGCCGTATCTTTAGTCCAAAGCTGATTGAGTCCTTGCGCTTTTGAAAAACCATCCGGATACTTTAGCATTCCAATCATGGTCGTAGCCTGTCCAGGATGATTCAACGATTCTACTTGTTGATCGGATAGCCTATACGTAATATTAGAAAACAAATGCATAAGCCCATTGTTTGTTAACGATACTTCATCAGCGTCTGCGTATGCATCCCCATAAGCTTTAGTTAGTCTACCCTCAAGGAGTAGGTACGATTCCGCAGGATGAACAAATACATCATACAACCCGATATCGATAGTTATGGTACCCGGCGAGTTTAAATTCGTACCATTGACAGGCTCATACGCCTTAAACTCATATTTTTCAATGGATTCGTCAATAGGTGCAGCTTCCGTAAAATTTAATATTTCGCTCGACATTGTTGCTATTTTAATTAGAAAATAAAATAAAAAGTTCTTAAGCCAGACGAAGACCGGATCCTGTGTTCAACCTTTTTACAAGATCTTGAATTGATATTGCGTTTGCCCTTGCAGTACCTCTCTTCACCCCAACGCCGGAACCCGCAATCAAGTTGTTAATGTTTGTTGCTTTATTAGAACCCTTATTTACGAGAGACGCTAACGCGTCCCTCGATTCTTGCGTTATTTCGCGATTTTTTGGTGCATTATATCCATCAATCAAAGCTTTAGCTTTGGCTATAGCTACATCTTTTCCAACATCAATAGCTTTTAAACCAACTTCTTTTACAACCGACTTTCCGGCTTCGATAGCCGTTTTACCTATTTCTGTTTTCGATGCGACATTTGCAGCAGTTTTCGCAGCCGTTGATCCTACCATTCGCTTAAAGAAATTTGAGACGGTATCAAACATTCCAGAACCGCCGATAACGTATTTTTTATATACCTTCGTTTAACAATCATTTTTTAAATACGTAACATTAATTTTTTATAATATTCTTTGTCTATTACCGCTTGTCTCACCAGTTCATCTGCTATGTCTATGATTTCATTTTTTACTCCAGTATTACCTGCATTATAACTATTAACTCGTAATGTAAGCATTTCAACGAGTCTGTTTGGATCAGAAGGCATTAACGCTATTCCTTCTCCTTTCTTCTTGAATAATGAACTTATTTTGTGTGTCTTTTTAGGTTTTAAATATGCTTCATAGATTGGTTTAATAATTTTTCTGTACTTTTCTCCAGAACTTGATTTAACCTTTCCCGTGTCAGGATTCACAATAGCATTGGTGTTTAGTAAAATTGTTTTGTAGGAGTCAATGTCTTGTGAAGTATATTTATCGGAATCAGGATATTTCGATGTTATTAGCTCCCAAAGTCCTAGGGTTCCATTATATTTTGTTTCTCCAACAATTATATCATCTCCAGATAGTTTTACCTCTGAATCTCCAATATAAAAAGCGCCACCTTTATCATACAGTCCAAATGTTTTATCGGTTAATTGTTTGCCTGCCATCGATCTCAAGTATTCAGTTGCTATTGAACCTAGTTCTATTAATGTTTCTTTCGGTTTTTTATCCTCTTCTGCTTGTATGCTTGGGTATTGAGGGAAAGTAATGGCATTTGGTGTTGTAGCTGCTTATGCTGCTGGCAGTGCTTGTATCGCACTTGACGTTGCTTCTTTTAACTCTCTTTGCGAGTTTTGTTAGTTCTCTGTGTTGATCAATGTCTCCTAGCTTTTCAGATAAAGAGTCTTGACGAATTTTATTTCTTAACATAAGATACTCATGCACCATGGAGTCCCTTTTTTCCGGATCTGTTATCTTGAAAAACGACATTTTTAAATAGAAATAATAATGTTTTTAAACGTGATTTAAAACGTAATTTTTGACGTGATTTTAGACGTGATTTTTAACGTGATTTTAGACGTGATTTTTAACGTGATTTTATACGTTAAAAATTACGTCGATTGAGAGGTGTTCGTCTGTTTTTCTCTCGATTTACTAAACATGTTTTGAAACGACAAAATTGCATCTTCACATCCTTTCGCAATAAGGGACTGTTTTGTTTCCTCGTCTATACCTACTCTTATTTTAGATCTTATTTCTTCTTTCATCTGATTGAATTTGTCTAGTTCACTTAGAATCAGTGAGTATTCTTTATCGGAAATTTGATCGTCTGCCAATGCCTTTGATATAAGATCACTTATTGTGTTCAATTTTGCTTCTGCAAGTGTTTTAATTTTTTCGTGTTTTTCAGCTTTCATTAATAGCTTTTTATTGGTTTGACCTCCAATGATAGACAATAGTCCTATACCTATTGCAGCTCCCTCCATTGCTATTGCAACTGGTGCCGCAATGATTGTGCTCAATACTCCTATCCCCGCCGCACCTAGCACCATTGAAGAAACAACAAGAGCGTTATCCACTCCTGCTATAACTCTCACTGCTCTGTGATACTTTTTAGACAAGTTTGCACGCTTGTCTCTTTCTGTGGCAATTTCTTTTTGAATTTCGTTTATCTTTTGAAGCCTGTATGACTGAGCAGTTCCTTCATCGCTAGTCGGTTCTGGAGCCGACGGAACGGTAACTGGTGGTAAAGATGGATATAATTTAGCGTTACTTGCATACGTATCGTATGCGTTACATTTAGAATCTTTGTACTCCATTTTTATATTTGAAAAGATATTTTTTAAAGCGACAGATGTGTAACAAAGAATAAAGATTCACCTTCAACAATATCAACTGCAACGTCGGAGTTGTTTTGAATTGTAACAATTATGTCGTCAACAGATTCAGCAATAATTCCATATTGTAAACTACATCTCTTTTCCTTTAAACTTTGTTTGAGCGATACCGAACAAACACCTTGAAATAGCCGTAAACCTATTTTTAATTTAATAGGAAGTGCTGCTTTCGGTTGAATAGTGAGCGATTGCTGCATCGAAATACTCCATTTACCATACAGTGGTTTTGCAGGATGTGCAAGATTCTCGTGTGGCAGCCATTTAACTGACGCTGGTGTTGGTCGTTTATGCTTGTGGATAAATTTGTGAATTGGCATACTATGTCTTTGCATTTTTATATATGTGAATATTTTTTATAAAAGCATCCCTAGTATTGGAATACTGCTAAATGGTGAATTCGGTCCTAGTAGCAATCCTGATCCTGCTCTCATGTACATTCCTTTTCCAGATTTAAGATACAGCCCCTGTCCTAACGAACTACCTTTCTTCCACGGAGCTAAATACAATCCTTTACCTGCTTGTGTTACTTTACAACCGCTTCCGTTTTTCTTTAAATAGAAAACACCCGATCCACTAATTTTGTCGACAACTTTACTACCGGCTGCGGCTCCAACGCCGGTTAGCAAACCGGTTGCAAGTCCTGGTAAAACGCTAGACATAAGAAACTTACCCGCGGTAGCCAACATCGGCAAAATAGCTCCAATAAATCCCCCTTCAACTTTTTTGTTGTGTTCTATTTGTGTTTTTGACATTTTAATCGTCACTCCTTTACCACTTTGGTACGCTTTTGTCATTTTGTTAATCTGTGCTTGAGTGAGGGCTAGCACGTGTTCTCCAGATAAATCCTCGTGTGATAGGCGAATAGACACGGGAGCTCCTGATTGAATAGCTTTTTTGATTTTTTCTCTCTGACCTTCGCTAATATTTACTGGTACATTTACGAAACGACTCATTTTATATATGATTTAAAAAAACTTTTTTACTTTTCTTTTATATGAAATTTAATAAAAAGATTTTCACCACGCAAATTTACAAGTTTTCCGTTCTGGTGAGTGAGTTTTGTCTCAATTGACGAAATTGTCGACAAATTAACAGGTAAATAAACCAAATTAACTGGTGTTTCCATAATTTTATACCCAGGTTCAACCGCTGGGAAAAAGCTGTATATTACGTTTTCAGTCGAATTGTTAACATATGATGAGCTAATTATAGCACTAGTTACTTTCAAGCTACTAATACATAATATATTGACAATATTTTCTGCCTCATTATATCCTGATGAGTATATTTCTGCATTAAAACCCAATACCGTTCTTATAGAGTTTGCAGGTGTAAAGTCTATTTTATAATCTGGTGCTATATTTAGTACTGTTCTGAGTGTGTTGTCGTTCGGCTCTAGGGTTATATCGTACTCGTCCGAGTCAGATTTGTAATGATTATTCTCCTTCATTCTTCGTTGAATGTAATCGCCTATATCATCCAATTCGTATGAACCTTCGAGAATATTTATATCATACCAATCATCTCCGTTGTTAGGGCTATAGCGAAAGTTATTGTTTGAAGAGTCTATATTTGGAAATGAATAGTAGGTCTCCAAACTAACTAAGGCCATTTCATATGTTTTGTCTACATCTAGTTGAATTGTTGGTCCTAAAGAAGTACAAATTCTTGAGCTATTACCATGCAATATAATGTAAAAAGAATTTTTCGGACCGGTATTAATTCTAATTTGTTTTATTTCCGCCAACATTTGTTCTAGTACTCGTTCCATTTTATATATATTTTTTTTTATTAGTGAGGTATGTAAAAATAGTCAAATCCTGATCTATACTTACCATTATTTTTTTTACTAGTAAGATCTATAACAGCAAATCCATGAGGACGGTCCCAGGCTACTTTACAAAAATTTCTAAATTCTTCTTTTGACATATCAGTTGAAACGTGATCGTTGTAGATGTGATTAATATTTTTTATGTCCTGTGGAAACAAACACATAAAGTTTGCATTTTCACGTATTGTTTGTCTCGGAAGCCTGAAGTAGTTTTGAGCCAAATAAAAACAATCCACGTTGCTGTGACGACCTCTCGTGTAATAATCTTCACACTTGTTTTGTTTTTCGCACAGAAGGTCGTCAAAAATCATTAAATTCTTTTTAGAGCTATTTATGTCTCTAGGATCAGGTACATCATCAGACGTTTCAAAAAAATTACATTCAATATCAGCTGGCTTATCTAAACTTTTAGCAATTAATTCAACTAAAACAGCTGGTGAAACGTCATTCTCTATTATATAGTCTTGAGCGGCAAACAATTTCAGAATCTCTTCTTTAGGCAGCTTTTCTTCAAACGCTTTCTTAATAATTCTGTACTCCTGCTGAAATAGCGTCTTGATAAAAACTTGCAAGTTGTTGTAGTCTAACCATCCTGGTCGTAGTAAAAGGTTTAACAATAGTATAGTTTTTCCGCATTCGCTTTTACCAATAATAAGACCTCGTATTGATCTCGGTAAAAGTCTACTGTTGCATCTTTTTGAAATATCATCATTCCACGAAAGATCTATAACTTCCATTTTTAAATATAAATTATTTTTTCATAAAAAAATGTATTGTGTAAAGTGCAAAAGCAAAACTGAAACGGTTGATGTAAAAAATGTTGTCAGTAAGAACAATAAACCAATGCATCGCGGAAAGTGCTCCGTTTGCGGTTGTGTTAAAACACAGTTTGTAAAAATGCATACTAAAACTGGCGGAGACTTGGTTTCGACGTTGAATAAGGTGACGAGTAAAGTCAAGCTTCCGTGGGCTAAATTTCCCGGTGAAATGCATATTCCAGGAATGAACTTTGCAGGACCTGGAACTAATTTAAACGAGAGATTAACTTCAACTGGCGCATTTAAAGACTGGAGTAAACCAGTTGATCGAGTTGATAATGCCGCATACCTTCATGATTTAGCTTACCAACACTTTCCAGATACAGCAGGTAGAAACGTAGCTGATCAAATTATGCTTGAACAAATGGATGCTATTAAAGACCCAACACTCCGTGAAAGAATTGAGCGTAGTATAATAAAGCCGATAATATCTACCAAGGCAAAGTTTGGGTTGGGTTATAATGGGAAAAAAAAGTCGTGGCTAAAGAAATAAAATGGTCTGATCAGCTCGCAGTCGAACTGCATAGACCCGTTGTAAAACGTTTTAGAAAAAGAATAGTCGTTGCCCATGGCATTGATAACATATGGGCTGCGGATTTAGTTGACATGCAAGCTTTTGCTAAGTTTAATAATGGTGTAAAATACTTGCTAACAGTTATTGATGTATTTTCAAAATATGGATGGATTGTTCCATTAAAGAGTAAAACCGGAGTTGTGGTTGCTGAAGCATTTAACAAAATATTTAAAAACAGACAACCTCAAAAGTTG
The DNA here is from genome assembly GCF_020536995.1 of Dreissena polymorpha. NCBI lineage: Eukaryota > Metazoa > Mollusca > Bivalvia > Myida > Dreissenidae > Dreissena > Dreissena polymorpha. The sequence continues at coordinate 27,341,017 of NC_068369.1, forward strand.
TGGGTCGATAAAGGAAAGGAGTTCTACAATAAAAACGTTATGGCGTTGGGAGTCAAGTTGTATTCCACAGAAAACGAAGAGAAAAGTTCCGTGGTAGAGCGATGGAACAGAACAATGAAGGAAAAAATGTTCAAATACTTTTCAGCCAACTCTACCAAAAAATATGTTGATGTCTTAGATGAAATGGTCAATGACTATAACAACACAAAGCATTCATCAATCAAAATGACACCTGATGATGCTAGTGATAAAAAAAATGAAAGTGTTGTTTGGGTAAATTTGTACTCCAAACACCCACAAAAGTACGGTAAGCCAATATTTGAAGTCGGCGATAAGGTAAGAATAACTAAGAAAAAGGGAATATTTGAAAAAGGATATACACCTAGATGGACTGAGGAGGTGTTTACAGTGTCACAAGTTCAATATACAGATCCGCCAACGTATAAAATCACTGATTATAATGATGAGGAAATACAGGGTACGTTTTATGAACAAGAACTACAAAAAACAAGTCAAGAAGTATATAGAATTGAAAAAGTTATTCAAAAACGCGGGGACAAGTCGTTAGTCAAGTGGCTTGGATATCCCGAATCGTTTAATTCATGGGTTGACAATAAAAGCCTAATAGATTTATAATAGTCATTTTCATACCCAAGTGAGGGTTTGGAAATGGACCTTAATCCTTTTTAAAATCAAGTACAGGATGATTTTTATAGAGACAACTGTTTTTCTTAAATTTTAAACGTATAGCTTTTCGAGTATTCATTCTTTTTTGATCATGTTGAAATTTTTGTAAAACTTTATTTAAATGCTCATTTGGTGGTGGTGGATTTTCAATTTGCTGAATACGCCGTTGAATCAATTCTTGTACCGTTTGGTCATCCATTTTATATAGTAAAAAAAAAATACTTAAGTCATTTTCATTTTTTTTTTTTTTTGTAAAATTCACGAATAATGGTAGTGGTCAAAAGTCCTCGAGCCGCCGCGTTTGCGAATGGGATGCCGCCCCGAGCTTGACTTTTTGGAAATATGTAATATCTTGAAAAAGATATTATACATTTATATATAGAATTTCCTGGGGGATATATAATATCTTGAAAAATATATTATACATTTATATATAGAATTTCCTGGGACACGGAAGGAAAACGGAAGGGAAACGGAAGGGAAACGGAAGGGAAACGGTTCTGTCCCAGAAGCCTAGTTTCCCCTCTACTGTAGTAGTAGCAGTAGTTGTAGTAGTAGTAGTAGTAGTAGTAGCAGTAGTAGTAGTAGTAGTAGTAGTAGTAGTAGTAGTAGTAGTAGTAGTAGTAGTAGTAGTAGTAGTAGTAGTAGTAGTAGTAGTAGTAGTAGTGGTGGTAGAAGTAGTAGAAGTAGTAGAAGTAGTAGTAGTTGTTGTTGTTTTTGTAGTAGTAGTATTGTCAGTTCTATTCTTAAAAGCAATATTGCTGGTGGTCGCTTTAATATTACTCGGTTTTGTTAACAAATGGTCGGCTTTTATTTGTCATTTCCAGATGAATATTTAACGGTATTTAAAAGTCAGACGAGTAGCACTTAGCAACTGTTTCTAGTTATTTCGTAAGTTTTAAAATATCTATATATAAAAAACAAGAAACAAATGTGCGTTTGATATTATTAAATGGTAATATTCCTCATTTCACCATACATTTACTAAATAATTTCACCAAATTCTTTTTCTCAATAAATTAACAAACGATTTGCAATCCGAGTTGAAACTCACTCAATAGCCATGGCAAACCGCTAAACCCCAAAAATCAACCTTGGCACGAGGAAACAGCTGCGTTGTTACATAGCGAAACGACTAATAATTATCCGATTTACAGCCGTGAAAATGCAATTTTCACAGGGATTTCTGATTTTGTTTGTATTATCATTGACTAAATGGGCAGACAGACAGACATATGGTTTATTTACGTCTCACTTTCGTACATGTTATTATAGATACATATATAAAAATATGGTAAAAATAAAAGACATGTATAAAACCACACCATATGAGTTTTGAGAGACACACTTATAAATATACATATATATACAACTGATATGACATAAATGATGATAAAAAAACTGTAGAACATGATATGATAAAAATCATTTGTTTAAAATGTGACATAAAACAAAAACACACTAGTACAATAAGCATCATATATATAAAAAATATTATCTATCTATACAAGGTATTTTGTCTGGTGACTAGTATATCATGACAAGCTTTGGCACTGTATTTAACGATTTCGTCATTAGATAATATGTAACAGAATTTGTCATCATCACTATACTCAGAGAAATCCGGATTTATTTCAAATATCTTAGTGAACAACTTTTCTCTAATTTCTTCAAAGAGATTACATGACATAAGAACATGATATTCGTCTTCCACTTGGTTTATACAGTTAAAACAAAAACGTTCATTTGGTACAATTCCCTGATATCGTCCAGTTTCTATTTTAAGTGGTGCTACACCACAACGGAATTTAGAAAATGCACGTCTATGAGACCTAGGTATAATATTATTTTTAACATAAGACTCAGTGTTATATGTTTGCTTAAAAAGCTTGTATGTTCTTAGTTTATTTCCTCCTCTGCCATGGGCAGCTTGTTCTCTGTTTATATTATTCAACCAAACAGCCTTATAATCATTAAATAGATCATCAATACAGTTATTGGTTATATATTTGCGTTCAAATGTCGAATAGCTATAACTGATGTCCAGCGGTTCTTTCATACATATCTTGTGGTGCCAGTTCTTTGTGTGGTGTTTTTTAATGTAAGACCATTTAAACACTTTGTAGTTGATACGGTTATTGCCCATGCTATTAAACCGGAAACAGTTAGTGAGAATCGACTTCCACTGCCGTGCATATGGGGGAAGCCAACCCATATCTCCAGTTATTCCCGCGTTAGGTGTATATTTTCCCACTCCGAGGTCGAAACGACACGCTCTATGATGTACGGCATTGATGGAGGCATAGTCCTGGGTTCCCCATATAGCTGCCCCATAACTTATAGTTGGCCACACTATACTGTCGTACAGTTTGGTATAGATATTATATGGCATTCCACCAAGTGATTTGAACTTTGATATGAGCAGTCCTAAGGCTCGAGTCGCCGACTTAGCGACATACTTAATGGGTTTAAATAACACCTGTATAAAACTGCGATTGCACAGAATGTTATAAAATTTACTCTAAATGTCTGTATAAAGCCCTAAACGATAAACACAACTGCACGGTTGAAAATGAACAACAACAGCAACCGGATGATGCTACTTCTGCAACTACAACTACCATTACTACTTCTATTTCTACTACTACTTAGTATTTTTCTGTTATCATATATTCCATTGACACGCTTTGCAATTATAGAAGTTGTAGTCGTTAATTATGCACAACATGCAAATTCCGAATCTATAGATAATTTAATTAAATATGTACTGCATTAATAAATAAATAATAGATGTTCTATTATGAAATGTTCTACTATGAAATAGACTATAGCCACCACTATTTATATTGTGAAACAGACAACGGCTCCCGCCAACGTTAACCCTGTACCCTGTTTTCTAATGCCGCACTTCTATATTAAACGTCTCAGCAGTAACACGTGTTGTGTTGTTATTAACATTAGTTAATGCTCATTAGAGTTGACGTTTATATATATAAGTCATATACACAATAGTGTCATAAATATAAAACAATAGAGAGTGGGGATGAACAGCCGGTACAATTGGCGACTTTCTTACGCAAAACTTTTCAAACTTGAATATCTCGCTTACGAGTAAAGATTTTAAATAAAAATTTTACACGTGATCATTTGACTAAATTCCGGGCAAGGTAACGATAAAATAATTCATCTTTGACGTTCGGACGCTTTCGCATGTTGGGTATGTATAGTTTCATCTTTTTGCGCGTTAAAATGGTTAAAAGCCATATCATTCCAAAATTATTTCAATTTCATTATTTTAGGTGGATTCTTACACTTGGAAAACAGAATTTATATGTGAAAAACATATGGCCCACATGAATATTCAGAAGCGCAACCGCGAATTTTTGCAAATTAAATTCATCCACTAAACGTGCTAAAGCGTCCGATTGTCACGGATGAATGATTTAAGAGGTAAAAATTATACTTCTAAATTAGAACGCGACGAATGATATTTAACTCAAATCTGGCGCGCGTAATCAATAATTCCTAAGAACAACCTGTATCGTCAGAATATGTTTCCAGCGCGGATGGATTGGCAAAGTTCTTGGATGAAATTACAAGCATGCTGAGAGGAATGTCGCCCTCAACAACCAGATTCTATGTCAAACTCGTATTTAATAAATCGTTGCTGATAGACATTACCTGTTATCCCATTCTATAGACGCCTTTTGGTGTCGTGTATCATCACACTAATTCACAATTTAATTGTAGTTTCAAAACTTCTATATTCATCGTTTATCATTTAATTATTAATATCCAATATCAATATAATCAGAGGCTTTTGCATATCGTAGAATAAACAAAAGCCTATGTCTAAAAATAAACAACAACAAAACAATTTTGTAAACATACATAGACTAAACAATACTGAATTGAAGAAATAGTGAAGTCTTTTGAAAAAGACTGATTCGTGGCAAATTTGGCAGGTTAGGGTGACATGAAACTAAACATTTATCAATTTAGTTTTCTTTATGAAAAGGCTAGAATATAGTCGCCGCTTTATGCCTCCACCCAAACTATTATTTTGATGTAAATTCGTTGGTGGGGCTGCTGAAAACGAAATTTCCACATATCAAAAATTCTATATAGCAAACCGTCCGGTACGTTTTGTTTCCAAGATACCTTAAGAACTAATGATCTAATTAAACCTAATTTGCGTACACATATCTAAAATGAAAATGCCAATAATATAATTATAGTCTTTCCAGTGAGAACACTGAACTAAACGATTTTTCCAACATGCTAAAAAAGTTGGCCGGTTGCCTACGGTACTCTGTGGGCATTTGATAATCATTATTTTTAACATAATCCACAATCTAATTATGCTAGTTCATTGTAGTACTTCAAAAACAAAATGTTTTAATTAACTTTATTTTGTACTAGCGCAATTATTGAACACCCTTCCATGCATCTCCACATACATGCGCATACAGTATATTAATATATCACTGCATGTAACACACACAGCTTCTACTTCAATTCATGTTCTTTTAAATTAATACCAATGGCACGTATTACCCTGTTAGATTTGTGGAAGTTCTTTCAATTCGAATACAAATGTGTTACATGTGGGCTTAAAGTATTTTAGATTGATACACCAACAGCTTTCATTTCTATTCGTTTCCTTAGCATACATATCAAATATATTACGTGCGTTCTTGTAAGATTTGTAGAAGTTATTTTTAATGAAATAAAAACGTGTTACACGCGGGCTGAAAACGCCTATTTGATTGATAAATAACCGCATGCAGTCTAAGCATCTGCTGCATATTTTTTAGAATTATATAACATATGCAATGGACACATAGTGAACATGTTTAAGTCAAAGCAGTGCACATACTTGAGCCGTTATGAATACTTCAATCAGGAGCTGGTTATGTAAACAAGAATTGCATTGAAAACGTGATTATTACACGTAACATTTAGTATGTTACTTTTAGTATTCTTGTAAGATCAAAAAAAAAATAGCTAAAATAACAACTCTAAAAACAGTCAGCAGTAAAACCCACAATTTAGGACTCCTATTTTTTGCATTTTGTACCAAAATATATATTTTGTTAAATATGGCACAACCAGGTTGAATATTGAAATCAAATGTATCAAAAACACATTAATTTCATTTTCGTTCAATTCATTTAAACTTGAATGTAGAAATTTATCTACCAGATAGCATAATTAGAGAGACACCGGACAACTTGAATCTTTTCGCTCTGCAAAAAAAATATCCAGATTGCTCTTCAACGTTTTTTGAATTCTTGCTGTGTTGAATGTAAAAATGGCAATTTAAAATCGTTAATATTGATTACAAAATTAATTGTGTCAGATGTTTAATTGTCAACGCAATAAATAATAAAGACATCCATTAATATAATTCAATACAATCCATAGCAGTTCAGTACAATTCTAATAACGGTAAAAAATAATCGTATTATTCTTTATAGCATCGAAATCTTTTGGTGACTGATAAATTGTAACGATCCCTATTTATAAAAGCTCCGTGTCTGCAAAAATAATCTGTTTCTATCTTTTCATCATGTTTGTGACGAAGAACTTTGAGTTAGATTCGGAAGTGTTCATGATAACATTGTAATGATTATAGCTACTACAACTACTACTGCTGCTTATACCACCACTATAACTACATATACCATTACTTATGCTGCTGTAAATGCCCCTCCACCACCTCCTCCTCCTCCTCATCCTCATACTTCTAACAACAACAACAACAACAACAACTACTACTACTACTACTACTTCAACTACTCTACTACTACAACTACTACTACTACTACTACTTCTACTTCTACTACCACTACTCTACTACAACTACTACTACTACTACTACTGCCGCTGGTGGTGCAGCTACTGCTACTACTACTTCTGCTACTACTAATGCTACAACTACTACTACTACTAATGCTACAACAACTACTACTACTACTACTACTACTACTACTCCTACTCCTACTACTACTCAACTGCTACTGCTATTACTACTACTAGTACTACTAGTAGTAGCTGTACTACTAGTACTACTATTAATACTACCACTACTATTACTACTACTACTACCACTTTTACTACTGCTCCTACTGTTACTTCTACTACTACTACTACTACTACTACTGCTACTACTACTACTACTACTACTACTTCTACTACTACTACTACTACTTCTACTACAACTACTACTACTACTACTACTACTACTACTACTACTTCTACTACTACTACTACTACTACTTCTACTACTACTACTACTACTACTACTACTACTACTACTACTACTACTACTACTACTACTACTACTTCTACTACTACTACTACTACTACTACTTCTACTACTACATTGAAAGGTGTTTATTTTGATCGGCCAATTTTGTTAACATATAAGAGCACCACCCATCAAACCCCATATTAAAGTAAAATAGTTCCGCGGTCGGAGACATATGACTCACATAGGGCTTTGAACTAGTGACCCCATAATCTACTGTCCAAGGAAAATGCACATGTGAAATATCAAGCAAATCGTTCAATTCGTTGACGAGTTATTCATCGGAAACGATGTTTACACTTATTGTGAGAGTGACATTGACCTTTGACCTAGTTATCCTATGTTTAATATGGATCATGTAATGACTATCGCAAATGCGCATTGGAAGTATTAAGCCAATCGGTCGATTGGTTGACAAGTTATTGATCAGAAACAACTTTCCCACTTATTGTGACAGTGACCATGACTTTTGACAAAATGACCCCAATTTTAATAAGAGTCATCTACTGTCCAAATCCAATGCACATGTGAAGGATAAAGCAAATCGTTCAATTTGTTAACGAGTTATTGATCGGAAACAATTTCAACACTTATTGTGACAGTGAACTTGACCTTTTACCTAGTGACCCCAATTTCAATAGGGGTCATCTACTGTACAAGGCCAATGCACATGGGAAATTTCAAGCCAATCGGTTGATTCGTTGACAAGATATTGATCAGAAACGATTTTCCAACTTATTGTGACAGTAACCATGACCTTTGACCTAGTAACCTCAATTTTAATAGGGGTCATTGACTGCCCAAGTCCAATTAACATGTGAAGTATCAAGCCAAACGGTCAATTTGTTGACGAGTTATTAATCGTCAACGAATTTCACACTTATTGTGATAGTTACCTTGACTTTTGACCCAGTGACCCAAATTCAACAGGGGTCATTACTGTTGAAGGCCAATGCACATGTGAAGTATTAAGTAAGTCGGTTAATTCGTTGATGAGTGATTGATCGGAAACGATTTTCACACTTATTTTGACAGTGACCTTGACTTTTAACCAAGAGATCCCATTTTCAATAGAGGTCGTCTACTGTCCAAGGCAAATGTACTGTGAAGTATCAAGCCTATTGGTAAATTCGTTGACGAGTTATTGATCGGAAACGATTTTCAAACTTTTGTGACAGTGACCTTGACTTTGAACCTAGTAACCCCAATTTCAAAAAGGGTTTTTATTGTCCAAGGCCAATGCACATGTGAAGTATCAAGCCAATCGGTCAATTCGATGACGAGTTAATGAAACGAACTGGTCTACCCACAGATCGACCGACAGACCGACCGACATCAGGCAAAACAATATACCCTCTATTCCTCGAAGAGGGGGGGAGCATTATGAAACGGGACAATATGTACATCATACTGATTATGTGGAATTGTAAGGACCCGCATTGTGTAATATTTTCATTACACGTAATACACTGTCTCGCATCGATATTTGGCCACGATTTCAATAATGGGTGGAACAGTTGTTAAGCTTTTTACGCAAAAGACGAGGGCCACAGCTGTTTATTGTTGTATGTTTTGTTATTCAAATCGTCTGTTTTAAGTAGATAATATATCTTTTTTACAGGACTGCTTTCTGGCAAAGTTATATTTTTTTCCAATATTTTATCATACTATATTTACGGTGGACTGATAATGGCACTCGTCCCAATTCTCCGTAGAGCGCTGCTGTAGTAGTCGTTTTTTTTACTCCTAAAATATATCTTAGAAATTTGGTATGTATAAATTCAACGTCAGTGCCCGGGTTTGAGCCCCCTATTTCAGCGCAGTAATGTAGTATAGGTCCAACTAATATATCGAAAAGTTTAATTTTTTGGGATACTGGAAATTCAAATTGTTCAAATATTTGGAACAGTTTATGTACCGAGAACGGGGCGTGTAGTGCAATTTTTGTTGTGTCCTGGAGAAATTCCCATTCTTAAAAAGACACTTGAGAATCCTATTGAATTAATTGCTTGCGTAATAGCTCTTGTGCAAACATAAATAGCAATAGTTTATTGCAGTAAATACACAGTACTTAACCCACATGTTGTAATTTAGTTTGTTTTTTACTTCAATACAACAAATATAATAGCTACAAAATGACGATCTATAATAGTTTTTTTTGCAAAAAGAGTGCTCTTTTTGCCAGGTAAACGATCATCTATGTACATTCACCAACACTGTCTTTCAATCATTTTTGCTGTCAAGCCAATTTCAGGATTCGATATTAACTCTTCAATTCTCTTGTCCAGTCAAACCATAGAACAACGGTGATTTCTAATGGCGTCTCACAAGCCAATGATGTAAAATAACTGACATTGTTATTGGCGTCGCACTGAAGTACGGCGACTAGTATGTAATACGTTTTTTTCGCTTTTTCGCGGAGAAGTTATTTTACGGATCAATGTATATATTTTTGTTGTCAGAATATCTTGCATAGTGGTGATTTTTGTGAAAATTAGTGTAAATAAGTACTGCATTTGTGTCTATTACATTTACTACAACATGTATTGCCAATAATGCAAAGCTAATTCTTTTAATTAATAACTGATCACAGGCACTGGGCAATAATATTAGATCACAGGGACTGGGCAATAATATAAGATCACAGGGACTGGGCAAATACGCGAACCGGTGAAACTTTCTGACTTTGTATAAAAACAAAACTTCTTTGCTATCTATCCTAGCAACCACCTAGTTACTAATAAAGGCGCTATAGAGCGCGAAGCGCGACACGTATTATTAATTGTAATAATGAGTCTTGATAAATGAAACAGCCGCTTATCAATGAGGAGCACCAGCACAGTACCCCAGTCTAATTACTATCAAGTCCTTCTACAGGTTTTTGTTTAAGAACCACATATAGAAGGCCGCAGGCCTGACCCGTATCTTGCCAGTGGTGCGGACCCTTTGGTATGGACATTTAACCCCGCTCACTATCCCGCGTTTAAACTTCCGGGTTTATATTTAAACCGACTATTAATAGCTTATTTTAATCTAAGCTAGAAGATGATTTTTCAAGCGGTTCCGTAATGTAGTGGTTACACGCTCGCTTCACGTGTGAGAAGCCCAAAGTTCGAGCCCCAGTAGAATAACATTATTTTATTTGTGTTCTATGTTAACTTTTTGTTATGATGTAGACATTTTAGTTTAAATAAATATGCTGTTTTATTGTAACAAGTTTTTTGGTTTTTATTTTTTCCCATGAAATATATGTGTGAGAGGGTGGGGGGTTCGTTAACACATTAAAACTTTTACAGTGTTTTCATATCAATGAGTACTCAACCCCTATCGTAAATAAGCAACGTAAGAATAAGTTCAGAATCATATCCCCTTGAAGTTGAGAAAAATATGAAATTACGCTTACGAGATGAAGCAGATTTTTTTAAACCTACACAGTTCTGTTCCATTAATAAAAACTGCACACGGATGCCAGTAAAAAAGGAAACCAATGTTAATAAAATGAACTATGAAATATTTGGGGTTTACAACACAAAATCATAGATAATGGTTATTTGGGAGTTATAACACAACATCATAATGGTTATTGGGGGGTTATAACACAAAATCATAGATAATGGTTATACCAGTATCTTTTTCTATTTTGTTTAAAATAATCGGCCAATATATTAATATTAACAGTAGAAAAACATCGTTCCATGTAACTTCATTGCACTGAAATTCCCGACGCTCTTTGATGCTTTGCATCAGTACTTATCTTGTTTGATAATTGCAGCAGCAGTAAGAGCTTCGAAGATATGATTATGCGCAACACAAATATTCATTAAGAAACAATCACAAACCGAAACAATCACAAACCGAAACAATCACAAACCGAAACAATCACAAATCAAACGCGTGCCTTAAGAACATAACATGAACACAATTACGCCTTTTGGTATCCTAGTGTCATTCTAAGTAACAAGTCCCTTTACAATAGTATTTTAACACGCTTTTTATTCAACGTTTAAAATTATACCCAAGGTTAATAAGCCCGGTGACCTTTATATTAAAAGGCTATAGACTTTACCACTCGACTATCCGGAATTTTATACATCAATAGACATGTCATACTTTACATAAAGGATGTTGTGTTCACCCTTTTCCACCAGAACAGCATTAGCTCTCCAAATTATGAAATCGCCTAGCGTTCATAACGCTGTGTAAGTGTGTCTTTTTGTCCACTTTGAAATTATATTTGCAATGTTAACAAATACAACTAAATCGGAATTACTTTATATCAATATATATATCCGTACCATACATTACGGACAAAACAGATAACATCAAAATTAAATCACGCACCTGTTATCAATTTTTCTCTTTAACGCATCTGTCTAATTTAAAAACAGTCTGAAATAATTTTAACTGAAACCGCCTCATAGAGATAATATTCGATCATACCTTCAGATTAATTCACTCCCGTCATAGCAAACCGTATGACGATGTTAAATACAGAGTATAAAATTATGGTAGACCATTATTATATGGATAGTTCCCGACTTAGAATTCTCGGTTACATTTTACCGGATATGAAATACAAAGTGTCCCATTACATGTATGTAGAAAACTTTATAGAGTTGTATTAAATAAGAAAATATTAGATATTCGTTACCCCAAGTGCGAGTGGAAGCTTTAATGTGTATTATTACCAAAGATTTATCAACCTCGGACAGTCGATTAAGAATCACAAGTAGAGGCGTTTAATTGATTCTATTTTCAAAGACAAACGTGATATTGAAAATTGCGAGAGGTAGTCTCTAAATGTAGGATAAGCGAAATCATCGTTTTATTTCATATAAATACGTTAATTTATGTAAGAAAATTACCCAAATTTTTTTTAGGACTTTTTATTCTATACCTTGATTAATGTCATATCAGCAATGTTAAATATATATTGTATTATCATTGACGTAAAAACACGTGATACCACAGTGCATGCTCTGCGCAACTTACCGAAATAATATTTAATGTCAGAAAGAAGTGAAAACAATAGTGTTTGACTATTTCCATACAAACCATTTATACAAGTGCTATTAATTACTATCTGAATCAACATACGTGGTAATTAGTGGGTGTAGATGCTCGCGCGAGCGTCTGCTATTTGCAACTTCAAATGTATCCTAACGAAAAACGAAAATATAAGTCAGAAAATTACGGTGAGATAGAGGTGACATTAACTCCTCTTTTTTAAATTGCACTCCACTTTTTCTTACTCGAGGCCACGAGTTAGATATGTCGTGGCCTGGAGATAGAAAAAAAAGAAGAGTGCAAAACTAAATAAAAGAGAAGTGCTATTAACAAAAGAGCGGTGCAATAAATAAAGGAAGCGTTCTTTAAACAAAAGCGGCCACGAGTTAGTAAGCCAATCAAAGTTTTCCATTTGGTCGATCTATGGTGATCTCTATACAAATGGAAGTCGTCATCACAGTAAAAGCCCGCTTTGGCCAGCTATATATATCAGCGTACAGAATATTTGCACATGTTACGCAAACATTGATTGGCTGACTAACTCGTTCCTTCGTGATAGCTAAAATACTCTCCTCTTTGTTGCAGCCCGCCTTTATTTACTGCACCACTCTAGTTTTAATTGCACTCCTCTTTTATTTAGTATTATACTTCTCTTTTTTCTATCTCGTTGCCTCGACTTAGTAACTCGAGGCCACGACATAGGTAACTCGTGGTCACGAGTTAATAAGTCGTGGCCTCGAGTAACTAAGTCGAGGCCACGAGATAGAAAAAAAGAGGAGTGCAATTTAAAAAATGAGGAGTGAATATCACCTCTATACCACCGTAGAAAATGACCACAGTTATGTGGTCTTTTCAATTTCGATTATAATGATTGATTAATGTCCTCTAAGCAATATTTGATAATATTAATGTAAGCCTTATATTTAAAAACATAGTGGATTGGGGTACCCACTCGGCGTCGGAATGCTTGTTTAACTTACCGATATCCCATTTCGTGTCATATGGATGTGAAAGCAGTGTTTTACTATTTGTCAAATAATGACATCGGTTATTTTGATTAAAAGGAAGTTATTTATTACTTATAATACCACCATCACACGGCCATTTATCACGAGTTCCATCTCTTTATATATGGATTAATGAATAACCAATCCTACTTTCAATATGGCGCTAAATCAGAAAGTTTTATATACAATGCCGCAGGGTGAGTAGGCTTTATATGTTTGTTCAACATTTCACGCATTCGTTTAAAGAACGGAAAATGTAGAGCTATCCAGCAAAGATTAATTCATCCTAAAATCTACAGAAACATGCAATCACAAACCATTTGGAAACGGGAGGACTTCTATATGTTTTGACATGGTAGAGTTTTTAAAAGCAAATCGTTAGTTGTTGCCTGTATGACGAGCAAATGCCAAATAAGGGTCAGTCCGCTTAGTGAAAACAAACAACTTTGTATTTAACGCCTTGCATAGTTGGTAGAAACAAAACCCCGCAATATAAAGAAGTGAAACTCCAGCTGCTGGAGCAGTATTGAATTTTCATTAAAAACAATTAGTTGGTCCTTTATTTAAGGCAAGTGACCGATTGCCCAAACAGTACAAAACAGCACAATACAGCACAATACAAACCAACATAAACACAAAATATGAATAAAGCTGGGGTCACCGCCTTGGAACGGTCAATGCAAAGCATTTGGGTTTTAAACCTGGTTATAGAGCGCTCAACCTCACACTTGGCCCAGCAATGTTCATAATACATTTAAGTGTAAATAAAATGTAACGTCATAGCATTGTAACTCAAACTAAACAATAATAAAAGGGAATTAAAACGCATTCAATTTAATTACTATTTAATTACTCAATTGCATTGAAGATACAAGAGTAACAGAATAACAACTTTTTAACGAACGATCAAATAAAACTATTAACAATTGTCAACTACATTCCTTCTTTATAGAAAAGATTTGAGAATATAGAATCATATAGTTAATATCTCAGATAATCATCGCGCAAATACAGGAAGAAGCAGCAATAATGGGTGTAAAAATTCCATATTACATAGCTTGGTTGTTTATGTGACTGCTAAACAAATTAAAAATAATTAAATCAAACAAGAAACGCCTATCAGAGAGAAAATATAAATAAAATGGAACGTTATAAACCCAATGACCTATGCATGTAGATTACAACTGGGAAAGTCGGTCGTATGACGTCACAAAAATCCATAGTGACATAATGACGTGAACAAATTCCAAGGGCAGTACTAAATAAAAATATTAATGGGGCTGTGCTACTAATAAAACAAGTTTAGGTGATTTAATATTAAGAAGCAAATGAATAAAAATGGTAATTCCATTAAAGCGACATTATTGGAATCAAACAGTATATAGGTGTTTTGACAACTGAAGACAGAAATGATTTGATGTACGATTTGAGTCCAAATGTAGTTTACATGCAGATTTGTTCATACGACACAATGACACAATTTTATTCAACAGTGAAAAATGCCTATAATGTAGTATTCATGCAGATTTGTTCATACGGCACAATGACACAATTTTATTCAACAGTGAAAAATGCCTATAATATCACTAATGATTCCAAATTTTAAGGGAAGAAAGATATAGTGAATCGAAAACCATCAAACACGTGTTTTTAAGTACATAAGCATCGTATCCTTTTGATAAAAACAAGTTAATTAAATTGAAAAGTTTAATATGAACATTTGGTTTAACATATTTTAATTTGCGGACATGCTCTGGCATAACGTACCAACTGCGAAATGTAAATACCATAGGAAGGTCCTTTAGGGATGTTGCCATCTAGAAACGGAAAATTTACAATTTCAAAGTTAAAATCGTCCCGTTTGTCGTATAAACTAGTTTTGATCAAATTATTATCAATAGTTAAATGTAAGTCTAAATACGTAGCGTCTGTATTGGATATACACGATCTATTTAATACTAGTTCTTTTGGGTAGATTTTGTGAATATATTGTTCAAATAATGGATTATCTAAATTAAGTATGTCATCAATGTACCTACTAGTAAGGTTAAAACAATTAATCAAATCTACTTGCTTAGTTTTAGATAATTCTAACGTAAATTCGCTTTCATAACAATATAAAAAAGGTCAGCTATAAGTGGCGCACAATTAGTACCCATAGGAACGCCAATAAATTGTTTAAATATTTTACCATTAAATTCAACAAACAAGTTATCCAAAAGAAAAGTAAGTGCTGCACAAAAGTCAGGACCAGTCCAAATGATGTAATTATCTAATACCTGATTAGTAAAAAAAGCTGTTTTAGTGTTTAAAGCTAGATACAAACATTTCTCTCTAGCAAAAGTTTTTTCAATCAAAGAAACAAGTTTGGATTTTATTAAAGCGTTAGGAAGCGTTGTATATAGTGTCGAAAAATCATAAGTACTTACCTGTGACACCTTATATTTTTTATTTTCAATTTTATCAATAACTTCTAAGGTGTTTTTTATTGACCAAAATAGGTTAATATTACTATTTTCATAAACTTTATTACAAAATTTAGCTATATGATATCTAATAGCACTCAATGCAGATGTAAGATACACTGATAATTGTTTGGTGGTACAAGACACGGAATTAGCGATAAAACGACTTTTATATGGCGTCTTATGTAATTTAGGTATCCAGTAAAGTGATGGCAATTTCTTGTCAGTAATATTGACTATTACATTTCACTTTATGCATTGGGCAATATGGTCGGTAATAATTTCATAAGGTTGCTTATTGTACTCACAATATGATGTAGTTTGTGAAAGTTCTTGTGAAATAGTTTGAACATAAAACACTCGTCATATTATGATAACATTATAAGCAGCCTTATCAGCAGGAACTAAGACGAATTTAGATTTTAAGTCTTCAAGCAATTTACAGAGATTGTGATTATTAAATTTAGGTGAATGTGGTAGGGCCAAAGGATGTGTATCATAAAAACATATTTTATTCATGGCCATACTAAATATTTTTGTTTTCCAATCATTGAGTGCAGTAATTTCAGCATTTTCCTTCCATCACCATTTAGTGCAATAATCATGTAAGGATGTTACGATATTCTTAATGCAGTCATCAAAATCAACAGGAATATGCAGTCTGTACTTAGGGCCTCTGCGTAGCAAATTTCTAAGGTTTTTATTTTGAATGAAATTAAGGTCCCCAGTAATAACGGGAGGCGGAAAACTACAACGGGCGAGGCATGGTCAGGCGTGATAACCCCAAAAAAGGGTTAGGGTAAGGGTTAGGGTTAGGGGTCGGGTTAGGGTTAGGGTTGGGTTTAGGCTAACCAAAACCCTAACCCGACCCATAACACTAACCCTAACCCTTAACATAACCCTCTTACCCCCCCTTGCGCAATACCATACCATGCCTCGCCCGTTGTAGTTTTCCGCCTCCCAGTAATAACATGTCCAACTGGACCATATATATATTTAGAACAAGTACAGTCACATAATGTAGGACAATTTCTTATTACATTTATATCTGTGGAAATAGAATTATAATTAAAAACGATACTTCTTACAGGTTTACTATATTTGGTGATTCAGTATTGCGGAAATAAGGGGGAATCAACCGACGTACATTTTTATCATTGAATATTTTAGGAAGGTCAATTAAATCAAGACCTTTGTTACAAAACTCAATTTTGATACGATTTCTAGTTTTGTTAAGTACATTTTCAATAAAAGGTTTAAGATAGTAGTCAGTGAAAGATTCAATAATACAAGCACATTCATATAGAGGGTCAGATTGAAGTAAAATAAGTTTTCATTCCTTATCAATATGCGCCAACGAAGAAACAGAAAGAGAGTAAAGTGCACTTAGTAATTTATGTTTACCCCCATTTTGTAATACTGTGTAGCAATCATTTAAAGAAAGCAGACGTTTAAATTTACGCCTTAAGTTACCATTTTTCCTAATGCCATGTGAACGTTTATTTCTTAGACGTTTACTAAACAGAGAAAATGAATTAATCGATTTATTTTTAGAAATTGTTCAAACATTTAGAATATTATCATTTAATCCAAGTGGGTAAGCTGATTGCAAACGTTTAATCCATTCAAATTCTGACATGCACCTTGCTTTTAATTGGCACTGACTTGAAGTACTATCATTAAAAAAAAGTTGCTCCACAGGTTGAATTGAAATATTTGTTACGCTATGACCTGTTTTATTAAAGTGCTGGTAAATGAAGTTATAAAATTTATTGTTATTTTTAATTTAAAAAAAAAAGTTCCCTAAAACGTGTTTTAAGTGATCTACCCGTCTGCCCAACGTATTGCGCACCACAACAGGGTACATTTCAAGTAATAACATAAACCACATGCATAGAATTTCATGAGACATCGGATTTAATATTATCTGAAAATTTGCGGTTATTAACCGATGAAAGAATAAAAGAGGACAATGATTCAAAGCAATATACAAGCATGTAGTTCAGTTCAAATTAGACTTCGTTATATAAATTGAGACCACTATTCACGTTTTTGACAAAACATCGAATGCACCAATAGCTATTTTATATTGACGGAGCTATTAGAACTGAAATTATAGTTATTTACCTGCCCGGCACTTCTGATATCAACAGACGTTTATGATGCATTATGATGATCTGGATAATGTGATCTTGCTAATAATAGGTCACACTAAACTTACAATTTACTGGGTCTAAAAGTTGGTATTATCTGTGTCACCTTTTTCACACGAAAAATGGAATGTTACTGAACTAAACACAAAGTCACAATGCGCTGTAATTGTTGGAAGAAATCATTATCATAAACACAGAGGGTTTATTGAGTCTACTGTAACGCTACACTTTGTTCAAAGTTTATTTTTAGATATTTTAAAGCGAATAATCGAGCATCACAAAAATAATAATTAAGAATTAAGCACATACCCGATTTGTGCGTTAATAAAACTAAAACGTATCCTCGAATACAGAATCTGGAAAAAATAATGCCCGAATGTGACGCGGAAATCAAATATTCCACATTGTAGGTACCGTAGTGTTTAAAGTATCGAAAATCAAATAACATTATTAGGGAACAGGTCAACAAAAAAGTGTACTGTCAAAAGCTTACGATCATGTAACAATTTATTTAACCCATTTATGCCTAGTGGACTCTCCCATCTTTCTAAAACGGATCAATTTATTTCCAAAATTAGGGATGTCTAGTATATTTATTTCTATATTGAGTATATTTCTTACAGAAATTCATTTAAGCAAACTGCGCATATCCTGATGAGACGCCGCATCATGCGGCGTCTCAGATGGGTATTCGCTGTTGGCCAGGGCCTTTTTTCTAGACTCTAGGCATAAATGGGTTAAGGTATCCTTACTCATTGGTCAGACGGTTGGAACTGAACACGTAACTCCATCATGGTCAATGTTTGTGATAAATGTTGAATACACAAATTCTGTCAAATTTCTACCGTAGAGGAACTTGATCACAGATTTTGCCTTTTTTGAAATGCAAACAGCGCAGTTTAAGAGCGCCAATACAATACAATACAATTCAATACAATATCAAAAATGAAGGGTTGCGAAGCAGGGCTAAGTGATCTTGGCATTAAAAGGCTATTGTCTAAACTACTCGACTACCGGACAATGACGTAACGATGGTTTGATAGTATACTTTTCATATGCGACTTTCACAAAATATAACGAACAAATTATTAAATCGTGTGGCTTGTAACATTTGTTTTATAATCTCCTCATTTTCAAATGACTATTGCCCATAAACGAAATAGTATTTTTGTACGAGTCTATGAAATACGTGTAATATCTTCCCCTTACAGTATTCTTTAAATATAACATGTGGGAAAAACAGGGAAAATGTTCATTTCGGCAATGTTTGAGAAAGTCCTTTTAATGTTATCAATTAGTACATTATTTTGTACAAACATAATTTATGACACGTATGTGTTTTAGCTGGCCATCATCAGCTTGGGAAATATGAGTCCTGTTAACAGGGTAACAATCACTAAGTTATTCGGATCGTAAGTCATCGATAATATAGACAAGAAGACCATTATATGGACATTGAAGAGTTTCTTTTTGACACTTTACATTGCGAGTTTACAAAAACAATATTAACAAGGGGTGGTTATTGTCTTGCAATAAAACGTGTAACGTTTCTCATTTAACATCAGTTTTCTAAACGTGGCAAAAATTAGGTTTGACCAAAGACTTATCAATATACATGCAGTGCTCCAGCTAGGCCTAAATCGAAGGGCGCCGCGCCCTGCCCTCCCGAACCTCCGCCCTGCCCCCCCCCCCCCCCCCGAACCTCCGCCCTGCCCCCCCCCCAAAAAAAAAAAAAAAAAATTGTTTTTTTTTTTTTTTTTTTAACATATGATAATTCATAAATCTCTTATTACATTGTAATTAGTTAAATCCTCATTGTAGACATTATATTTGAATGGTTTAATAATAATGGGAATAATACAATTATTTATAACATATAAATTAACATGCAATAGGAAGCATTCCAGAAACACCCGCGCGCTCGAACGTGCCCTTTTTACAAAATACTGCGCGTCAAAAGTGCCCTTTTGACAAAATACTGCGCGTCGAAAGTGCCCTTTTGACAAAAAAGCCCCCCTGCCCTTTTCAAATCCTAGCTGGAGCACTGTACATGCATATTGATAAGTCTTTGGTTTGACAGGCCACTAAACCGTTTTAATTCATTTCATTAAACGTCCCAATCTGCCCAAACTAACTTGGAGCATTATTTCGTGTTTAGTGTTGTATTGTTTGCATTGTCCTTTTAAAGATTGACATTATTCAAATGTATATTTATAACTTTGAAACCAATCCCCACATCGTTTTAATTACTAAGGAATGCAGTAGGTTTACCGGTTATTATACATTTGACAAATGTTTTTAATAAATTCAAAAACAAAATATATAACACACCAAAAATCACAAAGAATATTGCACTATTGCTTAATAAGAATAACAATAATAACAAAGCTTCGACACATTTATTGGTATGCTGTTAAAAAGTTTTTTGTTTTATCACCTTTGCATTCAAAACAATGTTCATATTTGTCACCATACATTTATGATATCAACATTGATCAGATCAGTTTCTTGTATGCAAGCGGACAGTATAGTTATAATATCTTTGTGAACAAAGAAGAAATATTGCCTTTCATGTATTTACTAGCAGGAAACTAAAAATTCGGATAAAGATTTTGCTGAGTAATTCAATATTCACCACTCAACTTGAATTCCCAAGGCTCTTAAAATAGAAATCGAAAATTCATCTACAACATTATATGAGAAATCGCAATGTAACGTGCTGTCCTTTATTATGATAAAGAATTAACTACCTAAAGGCCCTGTCTCACTATGATGCCGGCGGAACCCCGGTGCGTGATCCGGCATCTACCGGGATGATCCGGGGCTCTACCGGGATGAACCGGGATGAACCGGGGTTCCACCGGGATGAACCGGGGACGACCAGGGACAACCGGGGCTCCACCGGGGAAGTATTAAAACGGTTAATACCTCCGGGAGGAACCGGAACTCACCGGAAAGGACCGGTAACGACCGGCGTGGCACCGGGGACAACCGGGACGGCACCGGGAACAACCGGGACGGCACCGGTGGAGCCCCGGTGAATGCCGGCAGAGTCCCGGTATAGCTACGGTACATAAGTAAACCGGCACTTTGCCGGGACGCCAACGGCATTCACCGGGGCTCCGCCGGGGCATTTCCGGCGACGAACGGGGTTAAACCGAGGTGTTGCCGTAGCTCTGCAGGGGTCTGATGCTGGTAAAGCCCCGGTGAGTGCCGGCGGAGTTACGGTATACCGGGGCTCTGCCTTGACGATGCCGGGACGCTGCCGGCTCTCACCTGTGCTCAACCGGGGCATTACCGGCGACAACCGGGCTCTGCCGGGGCTTCACCGGGATAAACAGTAGCCAGTCCGGGGTTGACCGGGACTCTGCCGGGCTGTTGACCAGCTTCAAACGGGGCGGCACCGGGAAATAGTGTCACCGCCTTAAAAAGTTTCTACGAATCATCCCGGTTCTCGCCGATCGACCGGCGTTAGCAAACCGGGATGGACCGGGGCTCTACCAGCAATAGTGAGACTTGGGCTTAAATGTGAGACACAAAAAATGAAGTAGACATAGCACAAAGATATACAATCAGTGAATAAAACTCGGCCGTCACATTGGAACGGTCAATTTAAACCCCCAAACGTCAAACGTTACACTCAAATAAATCACAAAATATAAAGTCATGTATTTATGTCTAATATGCCCGTGCAAAAAGAGCTAAATACATTCCCCGTAAATATCGGGTACATCCAAATGTTATGAAATTTAAAAAATCTTTTGTGTTCGACCAGTCCTTGTATATTGCGAAGTTTGGCACAATTTATGATCCATAATACAATTTTTCAAGCTCTGAAAATAAAATACTGCTTTATGTTATATACAAAAACGTATTACTCTTTATGGCTATACATAGCATTTAAAATATAATTTTATGATTCTAATAACAAATATTTTGTCTCTGTACTAAACCTAACATATGCATACAAAAAAGACAACATAGTCATATCCATACATCAAATATTAACTCTGTCAATTTATGAGAAAATCATTCAAATGTACTTACTTTTGCAAGGCTCATCGTGGTTTAACTCGTTACCGGTATTTATTACTTCACTTAATTGCAAACATAGTGCGGTTATCGAAATGCTCAAAGACCTATAAAATACATGTTTAGGTCTTTGGAATGCTGTACACGCTACGCATGGCCGAACACTCAAAACACTCTGTTAATTTATCACTTAAATTCCTCACTTCCTTTAGATCAGCTTATACATTACTGGTGAAGCGCCGCTAAGGATATAGACAGGTCGCTATAAAATATTGATGTGTCAAATAGAGAATGTTTTAAATGGGCGTTCAACCAGATTGCTATATATCACGAATAAAAGAAAAGTTAAATTACGACCTACTGGGTGAAAAGAAAAATGTACGTCGAACGAATTCTCACAAGTACATTCTTAAGTCTTAACATTAATTTAGACAATTACAGCGGCCATCTTGACGGTTTCCGTCGCTTTGAAATATAATACGTGAGCATTTTAGCGGGCGGTTCGAATAATTGCCGCTATATTGACGATTTCACTTGTGTCGGTTTGAAATATGATAAGTGAGCATTTTAGCTGTTTCACTACCATCGGTTTAACAATCATGAGCGAGCATTTTGGCGGTCTGAATGATTACCGCTATATTGACGATTTCACTTTTGTTGGTTTGAAATATGATAAGTCTAATTTTACAGACCATATTTTGTAAATCAGTATGTGGCAAGAAGGCTTATGTATGGTAAGCCTGTTGTAGCAGACGATAAATTCCATTCTCCTAGCAAAGTTGTCGTTGATGCCTCAACATAACGTGATGAACCGCTGTGTATTGGTACACTTTGCAAAGGGTTTATAAACATGACTTAGTGTTTAACAGCCAGTAAAATGAGATTGGCCAGTCTGGTGTTTATCATTGAAATCTGTACATATTGACTGCTTTCAGTGAAACCGGGGCTTAATGCATATCAAATAAGATTAGCCTGTGTATATTGATTAGCCTGTGCAATGCGTAGAAGCTTATCAAAGACATTTTACAACAGCGAACACGTTCAGTGCTTATACATCAACTTAACGAAGCATTTTCGAGTGGTTATTCTTTTCGAGCCAGTCCGCTAGTATAAATAAGCACGCGTCTTTTACTCAATAAACTTCACGAGTTGTTTTATTAAACTAGTAATGAATATAATGGCGATTGTGAATAGCAGTTTAAACATGAAAGCATTTTCCTTTTTTACTTCAAAATAAATATTAACCCCCCCCCCCCCCCCGCTCTGAGATAGCATTTAAAATGTACCTGACAAGTGGTTTACATACTTAAGCGTTACAATCATGGGGTGTAATTTGTAGTTAATTTATCCAAGAGACTTTTCAATATGTTAGTCAGCGTTTGAAGTATCATTACACTAATCCCCTTTTCACTGAGCGCATTTTTGTCATTTCAAGTACAAAAGAGAAGTGAAGCGGAGTTCATTACAGTATATTATCTAAACAACGATCCATTGAAGCGGACGATACGAGTTGTCTAACACACATTGCGTGGAGATTATCAAAATAGCATTTGACAGGGGTGTCTGGGCTCCGACAGAATTATTCAATTATAAACAAAGGTCAATGTAACCTTTAATTTAGATAGTTGCGGGTTTTTTATGATAAAAGCCCGGAAGACCGATTAGATTTGTCATACATTAAGTTATTTTTTTTGTTTTTAATTTCAGGGTAGCAAATTTAATTAGAAGTAGTAAGAAGGATTTATTTTCTGATAACATCACCACAAGACCAGTTGTAAGGATAACTTCACAGGAAATACTTAAATTGCCAAAGTCATTACTTGGCTTAATCTTAATGTCACTAGTAATTAGTTAATACGCGAATCCAACATAACTCCAACAGTAAAGGAATTCACCACACACATAGTCCAAGTCCATTTACTGATACAACTAATGAAAAAAGCGTTTTCCCTCCAAAACTTTATTTATTAAAACAACAAAACATGTAAAACAATTAAGATACATATATAAATATTTAACATTAGTAAAACTTTGAAAAAACATGAATGTAAGAAGTATAGTAAAACAATGCAAAACATAATAATAAAGCATTGCAAATATTAAAACATCACAAACAAAATAACTATTTCTAAATTACTACTGAAACAATGAAAAAATAAACATTTGTAAATCACAACTGGAAAAAACATATATAAGCACAGGCTAGTCACTTTCCGCGTTTATGATATTTTTCGTTTAAAGAAAGCCTCTTCTCAGCAAAAGTCCCTGATAATACTGTGTTGATTGCACAAGTTAATCTGGGACAACACTTTACGCAATGCATTAAACCCCCCTTTCACAGAGAACGCCTCATTTTAATTAAATTTACGATTTTTACAAGTAATACATAAAGTTACTCAACACCATATATCTTAATGTATTTATTATAAATTTAATTTGATTATAGGAATGTTTTATTCATAAAATTTGACGAATCATACCGATATGCGATCATATAATTGATCATTTATACAATTTTATGAATAGCATAAAATAAGTCATACATATATGCATGCCATACGTTTATGCATACTATATAATTGAATTAACACATATAATTTCTCTAACTATCGATGCACACTAATGCCAGTGTACAACGTAGTACCATACCAGGTGTTTTCTATTAGCTAGCAATACACGAAGATCATTCGCTTGTTCTACTTAACGGTTGGTTTATAAATAATGTCTACACAACTTGGGTCGGTAATTTGTTGAAGGTTCCGAATGGGCAACAAATTCGAACTTGGAAATGTTCTTTTGGGACTAGTTTATTTTCAATATAATGCAGTATCAAAAGGTTATCCTATTTTGTATTACTTAATCCATGTCAGTCACACATTTGCCGTTTTCATAGCAAGGAATTTATATATCGTCAGATAAACCAATGGTTTACATTACACAAAAATAAATAATAAAGATATAACAATTGCTGTAATATCTAATACTCCATTTTATCAAGTGTGTCTATTTATACCTTGAATGCATTAAACCCCGTTTTCACAGAGCGCGGCATGCTTCGCGCTTAATAAAGATCTAAATTGCGCGGAAACAAGATCTACATCTTCAGACGATTGTTTGTTAATTTATTTAACTCAACGCAAATAATAGCATTAAGGGTAATAATCGCTGATTCCCAATTATTTTAGTTCATTGTACTCAAAAGTTTACTATTATTGTAAATGGTCTTACTATTATTTCAAGTGAATTGGGGTGTGGGTAGTGAATACACCTATTTGTAAAACTGTTTTGAATTAGGTGTGTAAAACATGATTATAAAGTGTATTGATAGAATCAATGGTGTACTTTGTAAAATAACAAAACATGTAAAGTGTCAATCAATTTCAAGCGCTCCTATTAATACGTCCAAATCTATCAACTATATCTAAATAACCTAAACTTTAAATCCCTGCTTGTAGAAATCATGTGTTGAGTGGTTGAAAAATATCGCGTGTGGTTTAAAACAATGGCGTGGGGGAGGAGTTTCAACTATGTACAATACAACCCCTCTATGAGTAGTTGAGGAAAAGGCTTGTATGAACATCGATATAAATACAACGGTAATTCTCATTTCAATCCCATAAACATGTTTGCTGAAAAACGCAACGCATACGGAGAAGTAGTGAAGGCCTCAACGGCCTTAAGCGAAAATAAAGCTTTATCTGTAACTCCCTTTAGGGGGGTTACGTATGTGCACATTGCTGATAATAAAAAGAGTAAATTTGTTCTCTGAGCAATCGCGAAGTGGAAGCATTAATGGGATTAGTACCCCACATACAGGCATATAATACCATGTGGCATGGGGTAAGTTATATTTATCCCACTTTTACAGCGAAATCGGTTGATTAAAGCCCCGTTTATTAAATTTCATCTATAATCAACGGCAAGGCTATAATCAATGGCACGAAATGACGTCATCAACTGCCGAACCGGGACTACTTTTTCCCACGCACCTCGCCACCTATTTGCCAAGTGCATCAATAATAAAAAAATCTTAAATGTTTGTCAATCTTAATGACCTTAAAACAAAGGAAAGTAGCAAAAAACGTGTTTTTTTTTTTGTCATTTATTGTCATTAAAACCTAGTATTAGGTAAATTTAACACTATGCAAATAGGTTCTGTTGTTGTTGCTCCCCTTTGAAGAAGTCAGTTCGAGTTGTTCCCCTTTGACCGTAGAAAACAATCGTCTGGACCAAGAAATCCTGTGTAAATTTTCAAGCTGTACTAGGATTTTTCTTCAAAGCATCTTTTCTACCTGGCAATACGCACAAATGACACTGCATCCCGGTGATTCTTGCGTCAACAATTGGGTGTCAACAAGTTAGGTCAGATGCTGAAGGCCATGGCAAAAGACGCCGGCTTTCTCAAGCACAAGAGAATAACGAACCACTCAATTCGCAAATTCCTGGTCCAAAAACTTCGTAATGCAAACATTCCACCCACTGAAATCATGGCCATAACAGGGCACAAAAATGTCCAGTCCATAACCAATTATTCCAACATATCTGTTGAACAGCAGCAAAAGTGTTCATTCTTGCTCAGTCCAGTAAATTTAACAATCCATTAGATTCCTCTTGTTCACCTTCATGCACCGAAACTATGGCCGAAATGCAGCCTAGACAACCACTGTCAACCTTCGAACAAGTTGATCTTGATGTTCGCCCCACCCAGTCACTTCACCAGCAAATGTCTTTCTCTAGTTCGAACAACTTTGCCTCACAATTCTTTGGTGCCACTTTCAACATTCAAAATGTTAATGTATATAATTAGCTTAAATCCAAGTAATCTTTGTTATTTCGTCACGAAATAACCACATATTAAAACAAAGAAGCAAATATTGTGCACCTCGTGATCGACTCGATAGTTTGATATCGAAAGTGAATTGTGTGTGGTGTTAGGCTACGTTGTAAACAAATGTTGTTCCTTGTATATAACAACTAAATGTCATATTGATATCTTAAAACTTAAAGATTTGCAATTCAATATGATTAAAATTGTAATTTATAACGCTTGACACTTTGTTACAGAACGATATTCTGATTTAAAAAAATGATTATTTGATCAGCGGTTATTTTTGGAACGCGGAGTAATACACTGACCTTGGTTACACTACAGTCATTATCAAAGTACGACAAACACTCATGAAAACATATTTTGTTTAAGTAAAAAAAGTTTACTGAATAAAAAGTGGGATAAATAGAATAATAGGTCAGTGTTGATTATAGATCAGGTTTATCATGCTCGGCACGAAAACGAAAAAGCACTCGCCAAGGCTCGTGCTTTTTGTTTTCTAAGCCTCGCATGATAAACCTGATCTATAATCAACATTAACCTATTATTCTCTCTCTCTCTCTCTCTCTCTCTCTCTCTCTCTCTCTCTCTCTCTCTCTCTCTCTCTATATATTTATATATATATATATATATATATATATATATATTTATATATATATATATATATATTGGTTCTTTCTTGTATTTGTTTAAATAAAATAAAATTAATTCATATTACAAGTTAAATATTTAACATGAACATTGCGTTTATTCTAATTTTAGGACTCATCATCAACACCAGCACCAGCAGTGCAATTACCACCATCATCACCAGCGCCACCAGCGCTATTACCACCAGCGCTATTACCACCATCAACGCAAGCGCCAACACCTGTCGAAGCTAGTGCGTCTGCAGAAGCATCGCATTTCTAATTGATTTCGGATGTAAGTGTTTTGCTTTTATCAAATCGAAGGTTTTCTTTATATCAAATCGAAGGTTTTCTTTATATAAACTTGATATGTATAATATATATATATATATACAACGTGTTGTTTTTTATAACTAATTTAGGTTGAATTTGCAGAGATGCTTTATGCATATGCGGTAAGTGTTTACATACATTTATACATTTTTCTGCTATAATAAAAACTACTTTAACAAATTTAGAAACATAGTTTATTGCTGATATAGTAAAATACAGCAGATGATTATATTCACCAAATTACAACAAAGTCATGGCAATAACTGATATTATATAAAGCCATAGCAATAACTGATATTATTTAAAGTCTATGTTTATTTACAGATTCTACAATGAAAATAGACAGAAGGAACAATTTTCATGTCAATTTTCATGTCAATATTAATAAATAAATAATACATGTATTATGTTTGTAGCATTTTGTAGTGACCATATGCATAACTAGCGATTCCATTATCTAGTAGATATCGTTTATCATCAAAACAGGATAAACCTGTTTGAGTGATTTTCTCAAGAAAAATTTCATGATTGTGACTTCTTAATGAATGCATTTTTGATAATAGCGAGGACTCTTCAAATAACACATTTTTATAATGTTGTAATCTTAATTCTTTTTTAACAACATGTTTTGAAATTCCTTTCGCTCTTTTGTCTTCTTTGTTATCACAAATATATGCATACATTTTTGAACGCAAACCACAATATTCCGATATACTTTTGTTAATTGTTTCACTTTTCATTTTACCCATTACCTTTTTATTTACATTACTGAAAAGATAATGATCTTTAGGGAAATCAGAAGTATCAAACAAATGGGAGTATGCATACATGTCATTAAACAAATAATTTGTTTCACAATAAAACAAAAACGAATCGATATCAGTCATTTGTAACTGCACTTTTGAACAATAAAGTTGTTTCAAATGGTTATAATAGAAGTCATACATAGTATATTTTGATAAATCTAAAACAGAACAGAACGTGGCGTCTCATCAGGATCCAAACTGTTTGCTATTCTGATAGTATTCTTTGAAAAAATCGAAGAAAATATCTACTGACTGAAAACAAAAAGGTAATCAAAACATTTTTTCTTTTAAACTCAAACCATTGTATTGTTATAAGTTAAGAACTAAAATATTCCTACCAAATACTGAATTATTTATGAGTTTGTAGAAGTTCTGTTCGAAGCTTGATTTGGCTTGCTGTCTCAGCTGTGTGTTGAGTTGTACATATTTAGCCATGAAATCATCTTGTTGGAATTTTAATATTCTATGAATTTTTCATTCCCAGCTGGAGATAGAGTTGCAGGTTTCGATAATGGAGTACGTAGTCTTTCTTGTCTTCTAGAGTGGTAAGTAATTTTTGAACTTTTACTCTGGGTGGTAGTTGATCATTTACATTTAAACTTTGATGTTTTGATTTTGGATTTAATTTTGTTAATATTTTTTGTGCATAAGGTGACAATTTCTCATTGGGTGTAAACTTTCGTTCTGGAGCAAGACAAAAGTCATTATGACTATCATGTAATTCTTTAGGGTATTCAATGTCAACTTCCAAAATATATCCCTTGGATCCATCCTCTGGTATTGTTTGTACATTAAAACAATCAATTTCTTCTTGAGATAAAAAATTAAAGAATCCGACAGGTAACTTTTGTGACATGCTGTAACCATACAAGTTGTTCACATCGAAATAAGCAAGATAAGATGTTGGTTCAGAAGGGTCATAATCATCTAAATAGGAATTGTTTGCTTTTTTATATCTATTTGAAATTTGACTAATACCTCCACGAATGCCCTTTTCAATAAACAGAACCTGATTTATGTCTGTCATCAGTTCTAATGTCACACCGGTAATTTTCAACATAGCTTGCCAACTAAGTCCAGGACTTGTATAAAAATGACATGGGTCAAGTTCATAACAATTTTGAGATGTGTCACGAAAATTCTCAAAAACATCAGCTAAGAGCAAAACATCTGTTTTTAGGTGAAGATCATGGTATTCGCCCAAATTGTTTAAATTGTGGACTTTGAACACTTGTTTGACATGGTTATAATCATCCTGAGAAATGTTATCACTTGTTAGTGATGAATAAAATTTGTCAATTGATGGAAGTTGAGATTCATCAAATTTTTCCCATGAGGTCATGTACTCATAGGGATAAACACCTTTTCTTAACAATAGATTTGCATGTTCATGTATTTCACTATGGAAATGTTTAAATGGCTGTACACTTTCTTGAGATAGATTATCTACAAGACCTTCTAAAGATGTGTTTAAAAATCCAAAAGAATCAATAAATCTTAGTTTTCCCACACTGAAACTGATATACTTTTCCATGGTTTGTGGAATGCATTTTAATTTGTAATTTTTAAATGATCCAACGCTTTGACATAACAAATGACCATCAAAGTTTTTCAAATTATGGAAGATAACGGGGACAAAGTTAACCTGTTTACATTGCAAGTTACAGTTCATATGTGTGGCACCTATAAATGCTCCAGTGGTATGATTATGATGTCGTGCCTTTTTCTCTTCATCTATGAATACTTTTTTGTATAAACAACATTGTTTAGACATTTGAAACATTCTTTCTTCATAATCTGTCAAGTTCAGTGGTTTAATGTTTTTAAAATGCTTATTTATCTCTTCAGCTTCATGCAATAAACATTCTAAAAGTTTTTTAGAAGCATGAAAACCTCGATACACAACTGTATCCTTAGTGTAATTAGGGTCTGTGCATACCACTTTATACCCAAAAGAGCAGGGTTCCAACAGCTGTTTTTTTAAAGTACAACTTAATTCATTGTCTACATCTAAAGGTTTATTAAGGGTTACAAAATCTGCATAAATGACATAAGGAATGCGCAAAGTTTTTTCATAGTCTTTAAACTCAAGAAAACTGTTAGCTCCTGTTGGTAATTCAATTTTTTGGGCATCATGAACCTTACAATACTCTATATGATCTTTTAATAAAGTTTCATTTTTAAACCCATGAAGACAATATTGACAAAAATACAATAAGGCTTTTCCTTTTCAAAAATATGTTAAAAATCTATTTATGTCCTTAATGAGAACATAGTGGGTATTAGTTTCTGATTGCATCAACAACAAATTAATGTGATGCTGTCTCGCTTCCATACATCCCTTGAATTGTCCTTTGGTGAGTACTTATCAGCCATTTGAGAATGAATTAAATATGTCAAATATGCATTATCCAATATCCATTGATCAAATTACTAAATTTGAAAAACAGAACCCATCAATATCTGTCAATGTTTTTGCATATGAGGATAATGATGTTTTACCATTACGTATTACAAAATGTAAGCACAGACAGCATCACATTAATTTGTTAATACATATCAAGTTTATATAAAGAAAACCTTCGATTTGATAAAAAGAAAACCTTCGATTTGATAAAAGCAAAACACTTACATCCGAAATCAATTCGAAATGCGATGCTTCTGCAGACGCACTAGCTTCGACAGGTGTTGGCGCTTGCGTTGATGGTGGTAATAGCGCTGGTGGCGCTGGTGATGATGGTGGTAATTGCACTGGTGGTGCTTGTGCTGGTGTTGATGATGAGTCCGTAAATTAGAATAAACGCAATGTTCATGTTGAATATTAAACTTGTCATATGAATTTATTTTATTTTCTTTAAACAAATACAAGAAAGAACCAATATATATATATATATATATATATATATATATATATATATATATAACTTACCCCATGCCACATGGTATTATATGCCTGTATGTGGGGTACTAATCCCATTAATGCTTCCACTTCGCGAATGCTCAGAGAAACAAATTTACTCTTTTTATTATCAGCAATTTGCACATACGTAACCCCCCTAAAGGGAGTTACAGATAAAGCTTTATTTTCGCTTAAGGCCGTTGAGGCCTTCACTAATTCTCCGTATGCGTTGCGTTTTTCAGCAAACATGTTTATGGGATTGAAATGAGAATTACCGTTGTATTTATATCGATGTTCATACAAGCCTTTTCCTCAACTACTCATAGAGGGGGTGTATTGTACATAGTTGAAACCCCTCCCCCACGCCATTGTTTTAAACCACACGCGATATTTTTCAACCACTCAACACATGATTTCTACAAGCAGGGATTTAAAGTTTAGGTTATTTAGATATAGTTGATAGATTTGGACGAATTAATAGGAGCGCTTGAAATTGATTGACACTTTACATGTTTTGTTATTTTACAAAGTACACCATTGGTTCTATCAATACACTTTATAATCATGTTTTACACACCTAATTCAAAACAGTTTTACAAATAGGTGTATTCACTACCCACTTCCCCAATTCACTTGAAATAATAGTAAGACCATTTACAATAATAGTAAACTTTTGAGTACAATGAACTAAAATAATTGGGAATCAGCGATTATTACCCTTAATGCTATTATTTGCGTTGAGTTAAATAAATTAACAAACAATTGTCTGAAGATGTAGATCTTGTTTCCGCGCAATTTAGATCTTTATTAAGCGCGAAGCATGCCGCGCTCTGTGAAAACGGGGTTTAATGCATTCAAGGTATAAATAGAAAAACTTGATAAAATGGAGTATTAGATATTACAGCAATTGTTATATCTTAATTATTTATTTTTGTGTAATGTAAACCATTGGTTTATCTGGCGATATATAAATTCCTTGCTATGAAAACGGCAAATGTGTGACTGACATGGATTAAGTAATACAAAATAGGATAACCTTTTGATACTGCATTATATTGAAACTAAACTAGTCTCAAAAGAACATTTCCAAGTTCGAATTTGTTGCCCATTCGGAACCTTTAACAAATTACCGAAACAAGTTGTGTAGACATTATTTATAAACCAACCGTTAAGTAGAACAAGCGAATGATCTTCGTGTATTGCTAGCTAATAGAAAACACCTGGTATGGTACTACGTTGTACACTGGCATTAGTGTGCATCGATAGTAAGAAAAATTATATGTGTTAATTCAATTATATAGTATGCATAAACGTATGGTATGCATATATGTATGACTTATTTTATGCTATTCATAAAATTGTATAAATGATCAATTATATGATCGCATATCGGTATGATTCGTCAACTTTTATGAATAAAACATTCCTATAACCAAATTAAATTTATAATAAATACATTAACATATATGGTGTTGAGTAACTTTATGTATTACTAGTAAAAATCGTAAATTTAATTAAAATGAGGCGTTCTCTGTGAAAGGGGGGTTTAATGCATTGCGTAAAGTGTTGTCCCAGATTAACTTGTGCAATCAACACAGTATTATCAGGGACTTTTGCTGAGAAGAGGCTTTCTTTAAACGAAAAATATCATAAACGCGGAAAGTGACTAGCCTGTGCTTATAGATGTTTTTTCCAGTTATGATTTACAAATGTTTATTTTTTTATTGTTTCAGTAGTGTGTTTAATTTAGAAATAGTTATTTTGTTTGTGTTGTTTTAATATTTGCAATGCTTTATTATTATGTTTTGCATTGTTTTACTATACTTCTTACATTCATGTTTTTTCAAAGTTTTACTAATGTTAAATATTTATATATGTATCTAAATTGTTTTACATGTTTTGTTGTTTTAATAAATAAAGTTTTGGAGGGAAAACGCTTTTTTCATTAGTTGTATCAGTAAATGGACTTGGACTATGTGTGTGGTGAATTCCTTTACTGTCGGAGTTATGTTGGATTCGCGTATTAACTGATTACTAGTGACATTAAGATTAAGCCAAGTAATGACTTTGGCAATTTAAGTATTTCCTGTGAAGTTATCCTTACAACTGGTCTTGTGGTGATGTTATTAGAAAATAAATCCTTCTAACTACTTCTAATTGCATTTGCTACCCTGAAATTAAAAACAAAAATAATAACTTAATGTATGACAAATCTAATCGGTCTTCCGGGCTTTTATCATAAAAAACCCGCAACTATCTAAATTAAAGGTTATATTGACCTTTGTTTATAATTGAATAATTTTGTAGGAGCCCAGACACCCCAGTCAAATGCTATTTTGATAATCTCCACGCAATGTGTGTTAGACAACTCGTCTCGTCCGCTTCAATGGATCGTTGTTTAGATAATATACTGTAATGAACTCCGCTTCACTTCTCTTTTGTACTTGAAATGACAAAAATGCGCTCAGTGAAAAGGGGATTAGTGTAATGATACTTCAAACGCTGACTAACAGATTTAAAAGTCTCTTGGTTAAATTAACTACAAATTACACCCCATGATTGTAACGCTTAAGTATGTAAACCACTAGTCAGGTACATTTTAAATGCTATCTCAGAGAAGGGGGGGAGGTTAATATTTAGTTTGAAGTAAAAAGGGAAAATGCTTTCATGTTTAAACTGCTATTCACAATCGCCATTATATTCATTACTAGTTTAATAAAACAACTCGTGAAGTTTATTGAGTAAAAGACGCGTGCTTATTTATACTAGCGGACTGGCTCGAAAAGAATAACCACTCGAAAATGCTTCGTTAAATTGATGTATAAGCACTGAACGTGTTCGCTGTTGTAAAATGTCTTTGATAAGCTTCTACGCATTGCACAGGCTAATCAATATACATAGGCTAATCTTATTTGATATGCATTAAGCCCCGTTTTCACTGAAAGCAGTCAATATGTACAGATTTCAATGATAAACACCAGACTGGCATATCTCATTTTACTGGCTGTTAAACACTAAGTCATATTTATAAACTCTTTGCAAAGTGTACCAATACACAGCGGTTCATCACGTTATGTTGAGGCATCAACGACAACTCTGCTAGGAGAATGGAATTTATCGTCTGCTACAACAGGCTTACCATACATAAGCCTTATTGCCACATACTGATTTACAAAATATGGTCTGTAAAATTAGACTTATCATATTTCAAACCAACAAAAGTGAAATCGTCAATATAGCGGCAATCATTCAAACCGCCAAAATGCTCGCTCATGAAATGTTAAACCGATGGTAGTGAAACAGCTAAAATGCTCACTTATCATTTTTTCAAACCGACACAAGTGAAATCGTCAATATAGCGGCAATTATTCGAACCGCCCGCTAAAATGCTCACGTATTATATTTCAAAGCGACGGAAACCGTCAAGATGGCCGCCAAACCGCCAACATTCTCACTCATACGAAACCGCTAAAAACCGACGGAAGTGAAATCGTCAAGATGGCGTCAAACCGCCAACATTCTTACTCATCATATATCAAACCACCAAAAAGCGACGGTTGTAAACCGTCAAGATGGCCGCCAAACCTATCAACCAATCAGAAGGCCGATCTCACTCCATTACAACCAATCAGAACGTTGGAATGTCCAATATGGCGTCCAAGATGGCCGCGAAAGCCCTACTTTTATACTACTCATATTAAAATACTCATGTGTTCTACTCTTTTATGTTATATTTACCCTCTTCATACATTTGACTTGGCTTACATCGAGAATGAAAATAGATTGCGTTTCATGCTTCATGTTTTGTTTCAATTGTTTCTGCTTGAAATGTCATGTGTTGTTTTTATTTACAGATTTGTTTATTTAGCAATTCAAAAATGCTTGACCTTTCGTGTACCTATATAGCTCGCCATCAATTTGAATAAAAGATATTGCATGTTATTTCATATCATACTATTTTTTGTGCTTTCCTGTTTCTATTGTGACATGTTTTGCTTAGAATACATATGTAAATACGAGACATTGGCAGTAAGTATTCATTTCAGTGATATTGCAATACGTATTCACAACGTTAACAGTGTACATGTTTAATTTTGAATCATATAAAGTATAATATTGTTATACTTCAACCGAAAAATGATTGATCACAATCATAATATTTTTAAATATGTATCGTAATAAAAACATGTAAACAATTGGTAACTCGCTAACATGATAGCCGATTTCGATAAATATTTTGAAAAAACGTGAACGAAAATCTTAATATTGTGATATTAAATGAATCAATGTTTATCACAATATTCCTTCGATAACGTTTTTCTTAAAAGTTTGTGACATAATGAACTTGTTACTGAATAAAACGGGTATATACATAGTCTCTCGCCAACATAACAGCTGATTTGTTTTCATTAAAATATCACTGAATTGAATACTTACTGCCGAAGTCTCGAATGTATATTGGATTCAATATATGTACTAATAGAAACAGAAAATCACTTAAATAGTCTGGTATCAAATTACATGTACATGTAACATGATTATACAACTATACATTAACCTGTAATCAACGCGAACCACCGCGATCGCGGTGGTCCACCGTGAGATCGATTTTCTAAAAACGTCCGCGGCAGAAATCGCACTAGACGTAGTGTACATTACTTGAAAAATGTTGTTATATATATATATATATATATATATATATATATATATATATATATATATATATATATATATATATATATATATTTATATATATATATATATATATATATTTATTGCCTCCATTTTCAGAAGATGTACATGATACAAACAAACGATACAAACATAGCACAAAAACAAAAGACAGTCAATGTAAATAAGTAGAGATTAATATATTTACGCTAATAGACGATTGTAATTGATCAGCAAACTGTTAATGCACGTAATTCTTAAAGGATAATGAGTGTTAATAAAACACAAC
Source organism: Dreissena polymorpha (assembly GCF_020536995.1). Lineage (NCBI taxonomy): Eukaryota > Metazoa > Mollusca > Bivalvia > Myida > Dreissenidae > Dreissena > Dreissena polymorpha. Next base: position 27,377,136 of record NC_068369.1, read on the forward strand.
ATACTTCGAATTCTGCACTAGCTTTCATTGGTCAAGGTGTAGAACAATAATTAAGTGTAAATGACATGAAGGTAATATTACAACAGAGAAACATCACAGTTCACCGACAAGCATGTAAACAATGTCGAAAATGACTTTCAGAAATGACAATGTATTGGATTCCAAATGTATATTCTCAATTTAAAGGACCAACACAATTTGTAAAGAAACAGTATTTAATTGATAACATAGTTTAGGTTACAATACAATCAACAAGACATAGTATATTTGCATAAACATGTAATTGTTTATAAACGTATACGTTTTTCGGAAGATTTAATTCATTTATGTGTTAATACGACAGTCGGTTAATCGGTTAACCGCTCGAATATCGAATATATATATAAATACATAGATAGTTTCCAAGCATGACCCTTGGTTATCGCAAGGGTTAACTATATTGCTCAGTTCTTTGAACGCGTCATATTGTTTCCGTTATATTTTGTGAAACTACGAGGATTGCTTATATAAAGTATAAAATACAACGCTCATTGTATGAGCATGGATGACCGAGTTGTCATATGGGAGACTTTTAACTGTTTTAACTCGAGGACTCCAGGGGTCAGTGGTTCGAGCTCTGGCCACCGCTCATTACGTTTGGTAGCTCCTTGTTTGCGGGAAACAATAATTTTGGTTTTTGAAATGTTAACTTGCAAACCCCAGGTATTACAATATTCATATAAACGGTCGATAGACTGTTGTTGGTCTTACGGCGTTTCACATATGACAACCATATCGTCTGCAAACAGAAGTAGAATTTAACATATGTTTTCTATACTTATTCTAACATTATGTCTATTTTGTAAAAACATTTCAAGATCGTCCACGAAAAGAGAAAAAAAGGATCGGTGATGTTATCTCCCCCTGTCTTAGTCCAATTGTTATATTAAAATACTCCGAGTATGTGTAACAATGTCTAACACATGCTTTGACCGACTGGTACATAGTGCGTATTATGCGCAACATGTTGCCGTCCAAATTGGACTTGTATAACTTTACCCACAATGCATTTAAATATATAGAATCAAAGCAACGTTTCCATCAAACAACAATACAATCGTTTATTCATTTTAACATATTTTTGAATAATTGAATGGAGTATGAAAACTGCATCTATTGTTGACCTGCCTTTTCTAAACCCAAACTGCGTGTCAGATATAACATTGTCTATTTCACACCATGTTGTTATTTGCTGGTTGAGTACACATGCAAACAACTTTGCGAGGTTACTTAATAAGGCGATGCCTCTATAATTACTAGGGTCAGATCACCCTTCTTCTTTCTCGGAAATGCTGGCGGCCATGTTTTTTAACAGACTTGAACTATTTTGTGAACTCGTCCAAGATAGCATTGGGACAAATCTTCTGACAAAGTTTCATGAAGATCGGAAAATACATGTGGCCTAAACATTGTTAACAAGGTAAATATTCATGACCCACAACGGAAGACAGACAATTGACAAAATGTGATCACAAAAGTTCACCATGAGCAAAAAATATTATGCTCATAAAGATTGTCACCATGTTTGAAGATGATATTATTAAAACTAATCGAGTAAACTAAATCTAGATATGATCACAACATTTGTACTCAGCAAGTGTCATTCAGACTGAACTAAAAATGTTTCACTATAAACAACTGTAGACATACAAAACAAGAGGGCCTGAAAGACCCAAAGTCGCTCACCTGAGATTCAAAGGAACTGACCTGTTCTGTGCAGCCCAAGATGTCATTAGAACAAATGTTCTAACCAACTTTCATGAACAGTGAACACCCTGGCGGCCATGTTTTTCAACAGACCGGATTCATTCTTGTACACATCCAAAATATCATTTAAACAAATATTCTGACCAAGTTTCATATAGATTGGACGAACATTGTGACTCCAAGAGTGTTAACAATTTTTTTCAATAGCCATATAAGGAAAAATGGCCCGCCCCCTGTTGGCCATGTTTTTCAACCAACTGGAACAATTTTTAACTCGTCCAAGATATAATTGGGACAATTCTTGTGGCTATGTTTCATGGTGATCGGACAATAAATGTGGCCTCTAGAGTGTTAACAATGTTTTACTATAGCCATATAAGGAATAATGTCCCGCCCCCTGGTGAACATGTTTTTAAACCAACACTAACCATTGTCAAATTCGTCCAAGATATAACTAGGATGAATCTTCTGACTAAGTTTCATAACGATCGAACAATTAATGTGGCCTCTAGAGTGTTAACAAGGTTTTACTATGGCCATATTATGAAAAATGCCCCGCCCCCTGGCGGCCATGTTTTTAAACCAACTGACATCATTTTCGGCCTTATCCAAGATATCATAAGGACAAAACTTCTGACTAAGTTTCATGAAGATCGGACAATAAATGTGTCATCTAGAGTGTTAACAAGGTTTTACTATAGCCATATATAGCCATATAAAGAAAAATGCCACGTCCTTGTCAGCCATGTTTTTCCAGCAAACGTAAATATTTTCAAACTCATCCAAATTATCATTGAGACCAATTTTCTGACCAAATTTCACGACGATTGGACAATAAATGTGGCCTCTAGAGTGTTAACAAGGTTTTGCTATAGCTATATAAGGAAAAATGCCCCGCCCCCTTGGCGGCTATGTTTTTCAACCAACCGGAACCATTTTCAAATTCATTCAAGATATCATTGGGACAAATCTTCTGAACAAGTTTCATGAAGATTTGACAATAACTGTGGCATGTAGAGTGTTAACAAGGTTTTACTTAAGCCATATATAGCCATATAAGGAAAAATTCCCCGCCCCCTGGTGGCGTTGTTTTTAAAGCAACCGGAACCATTTTATAACTTGTCCAAGATATCATTGGGGAAAATCTTCTTACAAAATTTCAGTAAGATCGGACAATAAATATGGCCTCTACAGTGTTAACAAGGTTTTACAATAGCCATATAAGGAAAAATGCCCCGCCCCCTGGCGGCCATGTTTTTCAACCAACTGGCATCATTTTCGAACTCGTCCAAGATATTACTGGGATGTTTGTAAAGTTTTCCTCGTAAACAGCACCTATAACTTTCTACAATAACGTGAACATGGTGTATAAACAAACTTCGATTGTTGTAAACAATACAAAATACACTTAGCTTCGGTTTTCCGGTTAGTTCGCAGCAGTCGGATCAAGCTTTGCATTATAAAACTTAAATTTTGACGAGCATCATTTCGGTTCATAAAATAAATATGGGAAGGTTTCTTGTGAAACATAACTCCATATTACCTTGTTATTACAAATGCACGTGTGGTTCGATGAAGACTGAATAATAAAGTAACAGTTATAAAAATTAACAATACAACTCGCCAGTATGTAACAACTTCTCTTCTGATGTTTATTGTCATATCTGTGTTTGGTACTATTTTTTATTTTTGTGTGTTTTGTTTTAGTATTGCGTTAAAATTCCAGATTGCAATATTTTTGTAAAATATATATTTACATGCACCCATTGTTTATCGAGTTGAGAATCTCCAATTAGTGGAGAAGAAATCGAATCAATCATAATATGTACTTTCAATGGCAAATGTTTTATTCTTTATCTTTAAGTTGTATGTTTACCTCAGAAACTTAACATAGATCTTGTTTCTCATCATCATGCTCGCATTATCAATTTAAAACTCCGTACTGAGTATTCAACTTTTTTGGTAAACTGAGCACGCGTTTACTTTCGAATATAAAAAATGGTAAATGACGGGATAAATATCATATCGGATAATTGTTAAAACAGATAAGTTTACTTTCTCGGAACGAAAACTCAAAACGACAATGCTTCTGGTTTATGTAGTTTAAGTGTCACTAAATAAGCGTATATATATTTAGTATTCTCTATAAGCATAATGTCATCGGCAGTGAATTAAAATGCACATTATATTCCATTTAAATTGTTGAAGTTAACTTTGACAATAATAACAATAAAAGCCAAGTGCAGTTACAAATAAGCCCAATAACCAAGTTATAGAAAAATGAAAGATATCAATGAAAAACATGCGAAGATGCGAACATCATTATCCAGACACGTTTTCAATATTTGGTGCCTGATATATTTCATTTGAGCAGGGAATGGGACCAGCCGACATTTTTTCTTGCATTACAACAACGCACGAGGCACTTTTTTTAAAAGAAAATACGTCTCCGTTAAGCATACAGTTTGTCAAATCGGTTGCTTAACTTTAATTTTTATCATGAATTATAGCTCAAAACGAAGTGTCTTGTCAAGCGCAAGACAAATCTGGTCTCAACATAGTTTTCATTTCTGCAAATATATTATATCTGTATAAGTTATTACAAAAAAATGAACAGACCCCTCCCCCCCCCCCCTGGAAATATATTCGCTCTCCGGCGAGGAACCCAGTTAACAAATTACACTTTTACGGAAAGTAGAAAACCTCTAGAAATAAAACTACGTCAGAACAAAGAATGGAAGACGTTAAAACATCACAATAACAATTGAATTAAAAAAATACTCACAGTCGTTTAAGGTGATTCGCGCGTGCATTTGTGTGACTGCGCTGGTGTGTGACATTGTTTTATTTTTGTCGGCCTGATCGATGAAGAATAACGTGTTAATACATTTACAATCCATATTAAATGTTTATTTTTCTATGGCTTTTTTTAACTTTCAGCCAAAAATAAATAAATATAGAACTCACTTAAAGATCATGCTTAATACAAAATATATATTTCTGAGCGCTGCTGTATTGCCGCTTTTCAAATTAAAAATAAAAGCTATTGATTTTATAAGGAAAACGTGTTCATACTTATCTTCATTGTATAGTGTATGATAATATGTATATGTTGTAGGTTTTTACGGATGTGGATAAAAATGATTTTCGTCTTCCATACCTTAACAATTGAATACCATACAAGTGCTATTGTTGGCCTTTTTAAATAAAAGAAATCCATTTCAAAATCCATTTCAAAATATACTTCAATACCAAACATAGGTCGCATCGACCAACAATACACATGTTTACGCTAGTTAAAAACGTTAACATATGTAATATAAGTGTTATCATCAATTGCATTATTTTTTATTAATTTTGAATTTACTCTTTTTCCTATATTTATAATAAAAATAACAATAATAATAATAATAATGATAATAATGATGATAATAATAATAATAATAATCATAATAATAATAATAATAATAACATATTACAAATATTATAAATTATGTTCTCACCTGGGATTTGTGAATCCCTCGGAAGCTTTAATTTGCTAATCCAATATATCTTGTTTTATACTTTTCCTGGGCTTCTATCGAACTACCGAAACGTTTCTTCTTGACTGTCGTTTTCAAGATATAAAACAAACTATATAGTGGTTTACATCATTGATTTCATTACTTCCATGCATTAACTACAATCTAATCTGATTTATACCTAACATCGCGAGCAACTACGCATGACTATGTTTTTTTAATACAACGAGCATGTTACCCATTACCTGTTTTTAACGATATGTGTACTTCCTGAACCAAAACACAAACTAGGACTGACAATAGAAGATTAAAACATATCAACACTCCAAATCGGTTATTTAATTGACCGACTAACAAAGTAAGCCAAGAATTGATCTTTGATTACAAATTTGTAGATGGAGTTTTTAGGAGGATCTTACAGGTTATTCAAATATTAAAGCGATAAACTAAATAACTTATCGTATTGTTGGCTAGCCTATAATAAAGACAATACAGGAACCTTCATGTAATATAACGTAACGATACAATAAAACCATTCTTTTTCACAATATAAATGATTGAATCAGATGATATACAGTTTCAGAAAATACAAATAAACGTTTAGCAACTCTGCATTTGTGTCGGGCATTTTGATTCACTGCTTTATATTTCTTTATATTTAAAACAAATACACGTTCAATGTGTTTATATGTTCTTTGCACTACGGATATACCGTTTTTCTTTTTTTTCTGACTGACTTGTGAATACCTTTTAAATCGCAAATGCTTAAAAATCATACAAAAAAAATAGCAATATACGATTCGATACATTCAAATCTTAATATAATGTAATCTGTATGACCGTCTTAACGTTATGAACATTGTAAACTTTGATCAATAACAAAGTAAAATAAAAGTGCAGAAGACACGTTACTTGAAAATGAAAGTTAATCAAATCATTGTTTTTAAAATGGCATATACTGTTTGTATTTAATGTAAAATGTGTATGTGCTTTGATCACAAATGTCCCACTTTTTATGTTCAGATAATTATTTTCTTACACATCGACACAATTGTCGGCTCTCCAAAACATACGATAAACTTATCCATATATTAACGCTAAAAGGTGTGTCGGATTTTAAGCAAGCAAGTTTTAAATACATATATAATGTTTCTTTGGAACGAAATAAAATTTAATATTCATCAGATAAACTGTAGTTTGAAGATAAGTAGCTATTAGGCATTTTATGTTCATGCAAATTAGCACTTTATCTGGCGATTGGATCCACTAATGTTGTAATAAAGCTGATTTACGTTGTGAATAACTGAAAAGTTTATTTATCGTTTTGTTCATTTGGATGACTGTATATTATATAGTTACGAAATTGAAGAGTATTTAACAGAACCATGTATAAGTTTTGCAAAAGCTAAAATTTTACTTTTCTTTATAAAGGCATAAAAAAACTATCCAAGTTCAAAAAGGGAGGTTAAACAATTTTTTTGGCAATAAATTAATTATCACAGATGGAAACGGCATCTGGGAAATGAAATAATTGTGATTTTTCACTGAACACGTCGGTCAACACTGTGTTTTATCAGAGAACATGATTTGTATATCCAATTTCTCAAACGTTATGTAAGTAGACAACACACTTGTGGACGTTTTTCCTTCAAAAAAAATTCATCCCGACGTCTACAATCTTGAAACATAAACAGTGTGAAGCACAAACACCATAGAGCCGAAAGGGCGTATTCATTTTAAATAAATACAAAGTGGCTATCCGGGGCAAAATACCTGCTACTCCTTCACGAAAAACACAAAAAACGACGGCATCTTGGAAGTAAGTTCCAACTAACCTCACTTAAAACCGGTAAGCTCCCGTATTCGCATGCTCCCTGCAATCGGGAAGGTACGAAGGTTTCTGTTTAACAAAATAATTTAGAATAACAAGCGTTAATCTGCACATTTATTACCCTTGAAATGTTTAGTATATCGAACACACCGCTTCTAGTATATCGAATACACCGTTTCTAGTATATCGAACACACCGCAGACAAAGGATATATGTTACCACTATGCTATTGCATGCAACAAAACGCGTGGTGGTCGCTTTTTTCATTTATGAATTCAAACTTGAACTGTGAACGTTCCAGTGTTTTTTAATATTGGAGAATTGTGTTGTTGTTGTTTTCATGCCAGCACATCACGAATTATTGTATATACATTTCAGGATATGCTATTTTAAAAAGACATAGTGTGTATACATGTGTATACAATTGACGGCGAATCCGTAAAATTGCTATAACAGCTGGTGAATTCAGTATATTATTGTCCTAAATCGCCACTGTATGTGATACAGTAGCGATAATTAGACAATATAATTGTATGTGATGTTACTGCACGATGTGACGCTCGTTGTGGTAATTAATAAACTTAAAAGTTACTGTTATAAGTTGCAAGATACATTTTAACCCTTAATGTCAGAAGATAAAATACAGTAGGAATTTTTCGATTGTCTTGTCAGTAATTGGTTCATGTGTTTTCTCCATACAAAATGAGTTATGCATACATACCTCACAACAATTTAGTAAAAATAAAACTTATTTCGCCAAAAATCTAGTGGCAAATCTCATGAACTTCATTTTAAACTTGTTTTTATCAGCGTTTTATAAGTTTGGCAACACAGTAAGACTTTTGTACCAATTTCAATAAGCAAATTAAGTTAAATAGAACACTGCTAAAGATAGACGGAAAAATATATTCGCTTTTCATTTAGAAACATAGAAGTGATATTAACTGTTGCGCCATGTATTTACATTTACTACCTTATATGAAAGGTATCGCGATATAAGACTAAAACCCATAATTTTAGTGATATGTGCACGTTTGTTTTCATTAAAACTCGATCATAATTTGTTCAATAACCGCATTCCTATACATCTTTCAACGCGCATCAAACCACCGTAAAGCATAAACATACATTGTTTGAGAGTCTATGGAATGTAGAACATTCACTTATTTTTTAATCATAGAATATATTTGAAATACGTTTTGATTTTGATATTTATTTGCAAACAGAACTTAAACAAATCTCCTAAATATAGTCCACTGCAATCGCAAAAAATGAAATAGATAGGAGTTAGAATTCCTTTCCGAAGATATATGTTTTCCATATGTATATGTATATTTTCACACATATTAGGTCTAGTTTAAAACAAACCGCCATAGTTATGCTCATTTAAACCACGTTTTATAACGTTAGACACAAATAATGATTAATGTTACACTAAATTGTATGGAAAATTGTTGCGTATATATGCATATGCTTTGACACAAAATCACCAACGCCGCTACATTGTGTTTTTGTTTTGCTCTCAGAATGACAGGTCAGTTGAGAGATTCAGATAAGACGCAAATAGAACAACGGATCGGTCCGGGACAAAATGTTTACCCTGCTATACAGTGCGACCAAGAATGGTTGTACAGCACAGAAGTTCAACGAGAAACGTGACTACCAGGGCTCCACAGCCACCGTGGTGTACAATGAGCAGGGATCCGTATTTGGTGGCTACACTTCTGCAAGCTTGGTGGCTGTCATTGGTGCTACACGAGATGACAAGGCATTCTTTTTTCCAACTGAAGTAATCCGATAAAGATACATTCCAGAAAAATACCTGTTTCAAATGCCACATTCAGTATATATTCACATACAAGTTATGGACCCGCGTTTGGTGGGTGTAGCGGATATGATTTGAACTTATTAGCTGGTACCATCAATAGCAGTGGTGGTTTATTTCAATTGAAGTTGTTCATTTGGTACCAACTACACGATGTATGGAGTATCAAACTGGAACGATATTCATAAAAGGAACCTGACTATTATACAACTTGAAAAAAGCAGTGTATCCGGTCATGGAAAAAGTGTTTGTTCTATTGTTTTAATTTCACTTAAAATTTAGAATTATGTGGCAGTATAAGTACATCCACTTTTTAAGTCCATGTTATATGTTAAATATATTATTGTCGCTTTGTACCTACCTACCTACCTACCTAATACCTACATATCTGCTAAGGACATATTACGCCGATTCCGACTATGTTATGGCCCTTTCGCGGACGTAACGCCCTTTCTGATGATATTTCACCGATTCAGGTGGCGTTTAGCTACTCCCGGAAATGTCCGATAATTATTCGCCCCTTCAGGAGGATGATACGCTTCTTTCATGGGTTTTAAGCTCTTCCGGTTATGTCAAATCCCTCTCTGAGCTATTACTATTACGCTTTTTCCGCCGATATTGTGCCATTTATGGTGCTGGTACGCCCCTTTCGGTGATGATACACTACTTTCGGTGATATAATGCTCCTATGTTTCACCCTTTCCGGTGATAGTACGACTCTTCTGAGGATGAAACAACTTTGCTGGGGATGGTCCATCCTTTTAGGGGATGTTTAGCTGTCATATATGATAACCAACCTCTCATGATGACGACGTGTTGATGCAATCATGATTTAAAACGCATTCATATGTGATAAAATAGACTGGCAGAAAACCACTAAACCAAAGGGCTGAAACGTAGACAAGCAGTTATTCCTTTTTGAACACATATGTTTTCGAACGTTAGTTAACTCTAAAATCAAATACCTTAAACCGATTTATCAAACATTCTTTATGTAGGTTTTCAAAAAGCTGGATTTAGGGAAATATTTGATTGAGTTGTGTTACGATATCAACATCAATAATCGTGTAATTAAATGTTGTCTTTTTATAGTTCAGTTGACATCTTGTTTTGATTTAAAGCTTGACATATTTTTACTTTAACATGTTTCTTCAATAATTTGAAAAAAAAATAACTAAAGTTAATACTAATGCAATAAAGTAAGGCATATTCGAGAATTCGGGGCATGTACTTAATACGGATAGACACATTATGTAATGGTAGGACTTTTTATTCTAAACCTTGATTAATGTCATATGAGCAATGTTATATATGTATTGTATTATCATTTACGTAAAAACAAGTGATACTACAGTACACGCTTTGCGCAACTTACCGAATTAATATTTTGTGTCAGAAAGAAGTGAAAACAATATTGTTTGACTATTTGCATACAAAGCAATTATAAAAGTGTTATTAATTACTAACTTAACCAAAAAACGTGGTAACTAGTGGGTGTAGATGCTCGCGCGAATTCTGCTATTTGCAGCTTCAAATGTGTCACAAAAGAAGCCCCGTTAAAAAACGAAAAATTAAGTGAGAAAATTACGGTGGCATTGAGGTAGGTGACATTCACTCCTCTGTTTTAAATTGCACTCCTCTTTTTTCTAACTCGAGGCCATTATTTACTAACTCGTGGCCACGAGTTAGCTATGTCGTGGCCTTGAGATAGAAACAAGAAGAGTGAAAAACTAAATAAAAGAGGAGTGCAATTTAAAAAAAAAACAGTACATAAAAGAAGTGTGCTTTAAACAAAAGCGGGGAGAATTATAGCTATCTCTCGAGGGAACGACTACGCTAACTCGTCGATTCATGGTGATCTATATACAAAGGGAAGTAATCATCACAGTAAAAGCCTGCTTTGGCCAGCTATGAATGCGTACAGAATATTTGCACATGTTAAGCAAAATTTGATTGGCTGACTAACTCGCTCCCTCGAGAGGTAAACTTCTCTCATTCTTTTTTTCTATCTCGTGGCCTCGACTAAGTAACTCGAGGCCACGAAAAAACTGACTCGAGGCCACGAGTTAGGAAGTCGTGGCCTCGAGTAACTAAGTCGAGGCCACGAGATAAAAAAAAAAGAGAATTGCGTTTAAAAAAGAGAAGTGAATGTCACCGCTATGCCACCTTAGAAAATGACCACATTTATGTGTTTTTTGCAATTTCGGTTATAATGATTGATAAATGTCCTTTTAGAAATATTTGATATTAGTTATGTTAGCGTTATATGTATTAACATGGTGGATGTGGGTACCCACTCGGTGTCGGAATGCTTGTTTAACTTACCGATATCCCAAATGGTTCGTGTCAGATGGATAAGAAAGCAGTGTTATATTTAAAAAAATTGCATCGGTTATTTCCATTAAAAGAATGTTATTTATCACTTATAATACCACCATCACACGGCCATTTATAACGAGTGCCATCTCTTTAATATATGGATTAATGAATAACAAATGCCCCTTTCAATATGGCGCTAAATCAGAAAGTTAATATATACAATACCGCAAGGTGAGTAGGCTTCAAACCTTCGTTTAACATATTACGCATTCGTTTTAACAACGGAAATGTAGAGCTATCTAGCAAAGATTCATTCATCCTTAAATCTACAGAAACATGCAATCACAACCCATTTGGAAACGGGAGGACTTCTATATGTTTTGACATGGTTGAGTTTTTAAAAGAAAATCGTTAGACACTTGTGTCGACACTTGACCCACATGCATTATGCCCAGTTTTCTCAGAACACGACTCATATTGACGGAGCTATTAGCGCTATAATTATATTTATTTACCTGCCTGGCACTTATGATATCAATAGTCTTATATATCCATGGAAGTATCTGGATAATTTGATCTTGCTTATAATAGGTCACACTACACTTACAATTTACTGGGCTTAAAAGTTGGCACTTTTTTCACACGAACAATTGAATGTTGCTTACGTAAACACTAAGTCACACTGCGCTGTAATTGTTGGAAGATATCGTTATTATAAACACAGAGGGTGTATTGAGGCTTCCAAACGGATCGTGCATAGATCACGAACAGATGTAAACTCCTTTCACTGAAAAGGTACACTTTGTTCAGAGTTTATTTTTAGATCATTTAAAGCGAATAATCGTGCATCACAAACATATTCATTTGAAATTAAGCACATTTGCGCATTAATAAAACTAAAACGTTTCTACGTATACAGAATCTGGAACAATTAATGCCCGAACATGACGCGCGAATCAAATATTCCACATTGTAGGTGCCGTAGTGTTTTAAGTATCGAAAATCAAGTAAAATTATGAGGGAACAGGTCAACAAAAAGTGTATTGTCGAAATCTTACGATCATGTAACAATTTATTTAACCCATTTATGCCTAGTGGACTCTCCCAGCTCTCTAAAATGGATCAATTTATTTCCAAAATTAGAGATGTCTAATATATTTATATATGAGTATATTTCTTACAGAAATTCCTTTAAGCAAACAGCGCAGATCCTGATGAGACGCCGCATCATCTAAAACATTGGTGTGAAATTCACAGCAATGTTTTAAGCTTTAGTTTTCAGAATGTATGATGTTTGAAAAAGAAGGAAAGCAAACTTAGATTTATTTATGTATTTGCCTTAGAGATATTTAGTCGGATATTTACGGTTTTAAATTGCTATATAAACACATGTCGCATACGTAATTATTTCAAGCTGGTGGACAAGAGAAAAAAGTCGGCAAAAATTAAAGATAACTATCGAATGTAAAACTGACATCATAATAGATCGTCAAGAGTAATGAAATGTGTATTTCCATCCGCGATGGAGAATACGTGTCTATACAAACTACAGATATTTATTAAAAGTTTACACAATACGCGTATGCCACCAAAACGAGTGTTCGTACATTTTAGTTCAGTGTACTCACAAAGAAAAGTATATTTCTCATTAGTATTTTGGTAAGTGGATATTTTTATTTTCCGATTCATATGCATTATCAGCTAAATTACGTGTATCGCTCGTTAGGTCATTGTCGGCTCGGGTACTACGTAAAAGTACCCCTGGTACTCATAAGTATACTTCACTGTACCCTGGGTACGAAAAGGGCGCGTAAAGGCGTCCGGTCCATTTCAGACTGTATCCGAGATTTATTCCCGCCCTAAATCCGATGTCGTTAAACATAGGGGGTAATCACGTGATTATCAAGATGGCGACGTCCATGCCGAGGCGGGTATTTTTCGCCGTTTTATACCCTTTAATAACTTGTATTATTATTAACATTCTTCCCACTTTCCAGACATATTAGCAAGAAAGTTACTGACGTTTATTTCATAGTAATATTCGCTCTATATCTCGACTTAAATCGCTGCGAAATTTCTTAGCGGGATGACCTAATTAGGGCTCCACTAAGAATATTTGCGGGGAGTAAAGTCGAGATACCATGCGAATTTAAATACGAAATAAACGCTAATCACTTTTTAATTGATATGGCTGGAAAGTGAGAGTCCTTAAACAATAAAACAAGAGTAATTAAGGATTTAAAACGACGAAAAATATATGTCTCGGCGTGGACGTCGCCATCTTGACTATCACGTGATTACCCCCTCTGTAAAACGCGCTACCGAATTAGGAAAGTCTTTGCACGAAACCTGCCTTTTAAAGTTTTAGTTTGGATAACCGGTTAACCTGTTGCAATATAGAGGCCATTTAACAACAAATTGACATAAATAGGAACATAATGAATTTCAAAATAAATGAGCCGACAACGACCAAGTTAGCGCTATTATTCGAGGGTACGTTTTAGTATATTTTCCGTACTTGAGACTACCCGGGGTTCTGTTAAGTAGTACCCGGACCGACAATGACCACTCGATTGCGTGTGTCACTATGAACACTTAACTTTCATAGTATGTAAGCGAAATGGGAGATATTTAAAGATAAAACAAAATAAAAAATATATTAAGTAAACTTATTGAAATACATCAATATGACAACCATGCTACTTACGTGTGTGTTGTTAATTATATGTTCCATTTATATCCGGCTGTTCGCACTATAATTTGCCCTTTATAAATAAACCGCATGTTTAAAGCCCTTTTTACAAATTTTCTCCATGTCCTTTCGCACCACTGATTACAACACTTTCAACCGGTTAATGTCACCAAAATAATTATTAATTGACTGTTCCTTGGCGAAAATCCGAAAACAAAAATTGTGTGAATAAGTTTGTATGCTATCTATATATGGCCATTTGTGAACGTTCCCTTTTACGTGAATATTGCTGAGCTAAGTGTCAACCACTCAACTGCTTTTAACACCCAAATTCTTTGCTTTGACAGTTTCAAAGCTTTGACTCTACCCTTCATATTGTTCTATGTTAGATGTTTTATTTTATGTATAGATGAACTATATTTATGCGTGTATACTAATAACTTTAAAATACATCCCCTGATCGTTTTATTTAAGGGTGCAGCAGGTAAACCGGCTCTTTTATATAAGACATTTGTCTTTACAAAGAATTAAAAAATAAATACAGCAACAAATAACTCACTTACCCAATATCAATAAGCCTCTTTCTCGTTTCTCTTCTAAACACCATCTACCATGTACAATCATTTTAAACTTAAACATCCAGGCGAAGACTTGTCACGAGTAACAGTATGACTTCAGATCGAACTACTTCCGCCATAGCAACCTATATGGCGATGTTCCATACACATTATATCGTAACACATCATTATGGGTACAATCATATATTTTTGTATTATAAACACACGGGAGACAAAGACTCGAATTAAGTTTTTTATAGAAAAAAATGCTTTAAGAATTAAAGGGGCCGTCCAACATATTTGGCATGTATTGAAGCATGTCATTAAATGCTTTATATTGATGAATTTAAACATTTGACCTAAAAATCTCCAGTAAAAAAAAAACAAGAATACAATTAAAAAAAGGAAAAAAGTAACCCTCAACAGGGCTCGAACCACTGACCACTGGAGTCCTGGAGTAAAAAGTCTCCCGCCTAGAACACTCGACCATCTATGCTTAAGCCTAGGGCGGATGTATTTTTTACCTATATAAGCAATCCTCGTAGTTGCCCAAAATATAACTACAACAACAGAACTTTCCAAATTATTCAATCGTTTCGCGTCGCACGACGCTTTATAATTTTCAGGTTTTCAAATCATCAAAAGATGCATATAATAGATATTTAAGAGCATGGTAAATGGTCAGTATTACTATTTCCTCAAAAATATCATAACTAAAACGAATATTTGCGAATCTGAAACAACTTTTTTTAATTTTGTCAATTTATCAAAACGTTGCATGGACGGCCCCTTTAATGTCAGTTGAAACCATTATATTATCGTTTTCCTGTCTACTAAAAAAGACGTCGTTCGATAATCGCGCCATAAATATCAAAAATGGATTCAATAACAGGAATCGTGTCGGAACAGAGCAAATGCATTGCGCGTACATGTAAACAATTGTCAATGTCGAATGCAAAGAGATAGCAAATTGGTGATTTATAATGTATAATAGTTGGGGCTTAAATTTTCACTTTCGTTTTATAGTATTTGAAGTATTATAGAACCAATTTAATGATTTACGCATGTGCAGAAGCGTAGAGACCCAAACTCGTTCACTCGTACAAAAAAAAACAAACATTATAATTAAATCTTTAAAAATGGTTCCAATTTCTATCATTAAAATCAGTGGCTAAAGATTTTGGAATAAACAATAATGTCACAAATTCAGGCACTTGCGTTTTAATTTAAATTGCGCATTTTCGCGATCTTTTATCACCCCCTGTACGTCGATAATCCAAACTGAGTAGGGTAATTCAAACTGAAGAAAAAAATGGCGACAGAAATAAAGACTCCATGTTTATTTAAGGTTAGTTGTGACATAATAAACGTTTCTTTTTGATAAAATGTTATTTGTCAGATACAATGCGCTAATGAGCCCATAACAATTAAAAACAATTACGTCGAAATAATAAGGAATATGTTTGAAAATCTGGAAAAAGTAAATGAAATTGTCGAAAGTTTTAGGCCAAAAACAATTATAATCGAATGTTTTTAATGTTTTAATGCTTGGACTTATGTATTAACATTTCATATATGTATGTAAAAAATTTGATTGGCGTAACTGCTCGAAAACGCAATATATTCGTATTTGTTTGGGACAAGAATATACAAATTGGATAATGATCTAACTAGTGTATGGATAATTCCAAACTAACATTAGAAAGTCGATGGATAATGACCAAACTGCAAGATGTCTTTATGTAAAGATCTATGTAAAATGAACACTCTTGTAAAATATTTCGAGATTTATTTAATTGCTGACAACAAAAGCATTTCAGCACATTGTTAAACAATCATCATTTTGTTTTCTTTTAAGGTAAAACAGAAGATAATGGAAAACTACAGATGTAATTATTGTACAGAGTCCTTTAAATGCCTGAAAGAAATACCAATCCATAACACAACTAACCATTACGTTGAAAAATAAAAAAATAGAGAACTTACCTTAGATGAAACAACCGGCAAATTAGGTTGTCGGACAAAAAAATATACTGATATTACTCCACAAAACATAGATGAACAACATCAGCAACTCACTATTGAAAACGGCGTTATCAAAGTGATAAAAATTGATCAAATTGCCTGCCCATCGCCAGAGGAGTGCCCGTGTGAAGAATAGGAATCGCATAAGAATAGGCCAAAATACCTTTGCATGTAGTAGTAACGTAAACAAACTTTGAGTGAGATAATAAAACACTGCATAGAGCACCATGGTGACAAGCCCTTAAAATACAGAGAGTTTGCATTCGATCCCGTACTAAACAAATACGGTTATAAATCAAAGCTGCATGAAGGTATTATCCCATCAGAAATAAAGCAAGCAGGGGAAGATATACATGTTCGCGCCGGCGAAAAGGGTCACGGGGAAAACTTTTTATTATTATTAAAATACATAATTTACAGAAGATTTTTAATATCTATGTCTGTGTAGTGAGAAATCATTTTATATGTTCTTTTCAATGTGTAAATATATTTTGGAAATTAAAATGCTATACTAGCCGTCGATATGCCCCTTAAATATATGTGTACCATTCGATGCAATCTTTCTGATATAATGTATAATCAGTAATGCCTCAAATAATATTCGAAACCTCTAATATGGTGACAAATACATGAATCAGCGGGGCAAGGGCCACTTTAACCTGCAGCTTCGACTCGAATCCCTTTAAATCAAGTGATTAAATAATAAGTAGGGACATTTTTTAATTTCTATGCTTTTAATGCTATCTAAAATGACATGGAACACGTGTTATGACATCTCTGTGTACGTGGAATGCAAATCTCGCATGCTTATTTTGCTTCTAACCTCAATTGTATATATATATATATATATATATATATATATATATATATAAATACTATCGCCACCTTAGGGCGAAGTGCGCAAAAACACAGCACTTTGGCGATTTTTTTTAACTTCTTTAAACTAAGTTTATGTTTAATAAAAATCTCATAATTAAATAATTTAAGAGAAAAACATTGTAAAACTATGAAAAAATATTTTAAATTTTGCACAATTATATGTTAAATTTCTAAATTTTCATTTTCGACTTAATTCTATTTCTACCTAATGCCAAAAAACCCATATAGAAATTTCACTTTACCTCTTCAATGCACTTGGGAGAAGGGAACTTAATACCGAAAACATACTAATTTTCGCTCTACTTCTCTAAGACTGTTGATAAATTTAGCAAAAATAACTATTTAGATAATAAATAATAAATAAAAATATATTATGCCGATACACGTCTGTAAACGTAACAGCATAATTTTATTATGCGTTTATGATACTTTTCTTACAATTTAATATAATATTTAATATTTATAATATTTATGTATTATCCGCGTGCTGATTTTTCTCTGATCTAAAAATAGAACACATACACTAAGTAAATGTTAGGAATTAGGGTGCACTCAGATATATACGTTTATTTGTTGAGATTCAATTGCTCTGTTCGATCACGACCTCGGCGATGCATTAAATTCATCCAAGTATTGTGTGTTTTTTGTTGGTTACTTCAGACATTTGTGGAACATTCAAGATCTTACATTTATTTCGACTCACCTATGGTCGGTGTTGTGCTAAACCGTTACGGCATTGCTTTGCACGAATGAATCAGTGTACGCCTTTTACTTCTGCTTAGTTATTTGCTTACAGTTTAGTGCTTGCATTTATTGCGCCTAATTTACGTCACATTTACTATCACGTGATGCTTCGAATAGCCAATTACCTTGATGGTTAATATTCTTATCAATGTAAGTGTAATTACAAATATTATATAACTTCTAATTTTGATAACTGAATTAGTTCTCTGGTGGATTTTGATTAGCGTCTCTATAATGATGGCCAGCTAATGGTTAAAACAAAAACAAAACGAAACAACGTAAAAAACGACATTGAATAAAAGTGTGGTCATCTGCTTCGAACGTTCATTAAATACATAGCATTGCGAATTTAAACTATTTGAGAGATCCCGAACCTCACACTTAGCCCAGCGATATAAAACACACATAAGTGTGAATAATCTTTTGTAATACAAATTGAAAGGCAATAAAAGAGAGCTTATAAATAATTTAATAACGGCTGGATTATTCAATGGTTAGAAGAAACCAAAGCAACAGAGTTATAGTTTTCTGGGGCACGATGCAATGAACGAAATAACAAGTATCAATTTTTCTTTTCGTTTGAACAAAACAAAAACACAAATAAAACGCGTCTGCTAATTTATTTGATGCATGTATTTGGTTTTCACTTACGCCAGTATTGTATCGAAGTATATGACAACGCATTCTCTTACTGTCGTAAAAATAAGACCTCTCGATATAAGATTTAACGATATGAAATAAATGTATACTTTATTATTATACTTTAAGAAGAAGAAAAAACAGACAAACAAACATAACAGTGCACTCACACATATTGTGTATTAACTATTATACATAATACGGGTTCGATACATACAATATTCTCATTTGTACGAAATATTTGTTCTGATATCGCATAATTGGTATGCAATTGTCAAAAATTGTACGCCTGAATATTCATATACGGCTATAAATAAGCATGTTGCAATATACATATATTTTGCCATACAAGTTTTATAATTTCGCTTGCATCTTTCTATTTCTATGCATTTCCAGCATTTGAAGGGAATTTTAAATACAGCACTGACCGCAGTTTTATCTGATATTTTGTGATGCTATGCAATGTAGGACCATAGGCGGATCCCCTAAAATCGCCAAAGTAAAGTCAATTCATTTGATGTTTAACACTTAACTAGATCTTAATCACCTATTTAAACATGTCAAAGCATTCAACATCACTATAATCGTGGCGCTTCTGGGGAGCTTTGCCCCCCTGGACCCCCAAAACGATAAACTATGCACTTTTTTGGCATTAAAAGAAGGTACTTTGATGAAAGTATATAAGGCGTGACATGTTCGAGAAGTGGTTGTCAAAGCCTTCAAAATCACTAAAATCGTGGAGCTTAGGGGGGGGGGGGCTTCGCTCCCCTGGACCCCTATCACTATGCCCTGCACCCACCAGAGGTTCTAGCGGCCCCCCTGGACCACCGGCAAAACTTTGAATATCCCGCCCCCCCCCCACCCCAAACCAGATATTCCGGAGCCGCCCCTGTGGACGGGTTGTTGTTTTGAAAATCTTTCTAGGGAAGCATATTTGTTGTAATGTATATACCCTGTATTGTTCGTACCCAAATGTTTTTTCGTACCCAATTTTGTTTTGGCATACTTTGTTTGTACCCTGAAGTTTTGTGTTTTGTTACCGTTTTCTAAAATATGTATCTTGGTGGATTTGAGCACTTAATACAAGTAAATGTCCAGCATAAAGAAGCCTGTACGTCAGGTATACCCTTAACACAGTATTGAGTCGAGGTACCTGACAGCTTTCATGTTTGTCGTCGGATAATTGACGTTCAATTTATATAAAGTAAATAGTCTATAAAATTGATCTTGGCAACAAAAATGTTCACACCTTAAAAAGGCACTTCACCATTTAAACTGATGTTAAATTTAATCCCAACTGCTTAGTTGAAGTAGTTTATTAATATTTATGTTGAGTCATATTAATACTGAAATAACTTTGCATAAAAATAAATCAGTTTCTTAAACACATGTTTTCTCACATGTGTAAACACGTATGTCCGAAAAAAGCATTGTCAGCAATCTTGTTCATTTTTAGATCGGCTTATTCATTCTTAGAAAGATATTTAATTATTTTGTATTTTTATATACATTTCCAGCATAAAGTTGCATTTTCCTCAGTGTGCAATTGCTGGAAGAATAAAAAAGCAACGTATGAATACAAAGTGTTGTGTTTTCATTTCATTATATTAAGGAATTTTTGCAGCAATATGAAACACGTTTTAGCTTCTGATTATTTGCCGTAAGAATGTATTTTGTTTTCTACGCAAACAGTATTATGTCGAAGTATATGAACGCATTCTCGTTATGGTGTCAGATTAAATATCGTCATATAAAATGTAACGACATATAATAAATGTAAATTTTATGATAATTTTTAATATAAAAATAGAACAAACGTAAAACATATTCACGCAAAGTGTAAATTGACTTGATTCACTACTTATTTCTCAATAAATAGTAACATCTTAGAATTGTTGCTCTCATTTGTACGAAATCTATCGCCCTGTTCTTATGTAATATGCATACACTATACGCCTGAACACATATATGGTAGTCAAATAAAAATGCATGTAGGAATATATACATTTTATTATAATAGTTTATTATTTTGCTTGCATGAACAAACGGATACTTTCTATGTGTGAGTATTTCCAGCATTAGGGGGAATTTTAAACAAAGCGCTTTTTAGAACATATTCTGTGGTTGCATAATTTTTCTATTCGTTTATACCCTGTAATCTGTTCAGGACCATGTTTTATGATCAGAATGCATATACCGTTTTCTAAATATGCATTCATTATATAATATTATTGCATAAACTCTATCTATAATGCCCTCTGGCGGGGTGCAGAAACTTGGCAAATAGATGGCTTGAACGGGAGAAATCGTGTTTTAACAATGCGATTCACGTGCCGTTCAAGCGCTGTTATGTGTTTTACATATCCATAATCTGGTCCACGCGCAGTTACTTCCCTTCTCCAGCCTTCGACGACTTTCCAAGCATAATTGGGGAACTGAATAAGCACCAGTTTCCTCATGCATGCAGGGATAATGACGATTTCAATCCACTTTTCAAGTTACTTGTATACCATCTGCACTCTCTTGACATCAGCTTTATTGTATTGGCAACGTCATTGAAGTTAAGGTTATTTACTCAACACTTTCAAAAGACTATGCTCAAAATGTAAGTGTTTATGTACCTTCAACGTTCCTGCTGTAAATTCCAAAATAATTCCTCATTTCTTACTTTACGCTGCTGCATTTCAACTTTGCATTAATCCACTGTTTAAACACATTTTAAATCGAAAGCTGCCTATCCGAAAGTAAAGCCTCGTCATTTCGGATGATCACCGAGTGAGGCATATCTAAAACACAACCTTGAACTGTATTTAAATAATCGAATTATTTTGTCGATGTCGAATGAACAAAATATTGTTTTCAATGTTATTTAAAATTATTTTGGTATGTGTATTTGTTTATGCAATAATAGCGAAAATACACATTTCTCGGACATGATCATCTGCCGGCGCTCTCAAAATCCGTTCCTGCCCTCGTGCCTGCGGGCGCTCTCAAAATCCGTTCCTGCCCTCGTGCTGCGCACTCGGGCAGGAACGGATTTTTTGAGCGCCCGCAGATGATCATGCTCTTGAAAACGTGTATTATCCCTATAGTAAAACTCTAGTTGCTCCAGCATTTATTAAGGATAGAGATGTAATATTTTAAAGTACATGTAATCTAAGTGATCATAAACGTTAACACAATTCCAATAGTTGTTACATCTTTTGCATATTTTATTTCAGTTTTCGTGAATGTATAATTATGCATCATGATGGATTTCAACATAGCATACAACATCGTTTGTCCAACGAAACGGAGTCTGTACTATGGGGATGCCCTTAATACAGCATTAAATCGAAGTACGTGAAAGCTTTTATTTTTGTCGTCGGATGATTTAAGTTCAACTTATATAAATAAATTAGTCTATTACAATGCATTTAGAAATAAAAACATTCAACCTGAAATAGAACATCACCATTTAACTAGATTTTAAATTAAAAATCCAACTGCTAAGATGAAATAGTTTATTATTTTTTATGTTTCGTCATATTAATACTGAAATAAATTTGCATAAAATTAATCTTTTTCTTAAACAAAGTTTTTTTTATAATCACATCTGATTATTCATTCTCAGACATCTAGTTTTATTATTATGTACTTTTATATACTTTCCCAGCATTAAGTTGCATTTTATACAGTGTGCAATGTTATGTTTGGTTTTATAAATTCATACTGACTTACTGAAGAAAAACAACATATGAAAACAAGCATTTGTGTTGTCATTTTAGTATATTAAGGGCTTGTAGCAGCAATGTGATCACAATTTTAGCTTCTGCTAATTTCTGACGCATTTATTTGGTTTTCTTCTGAAACAGTATTATGTTGAAGAATATGAACGCATTCTCTTTATGGAGTCAAATTATAATAGCTGGACATGACAATTAACGATTTATATAAATGTAGATTTTATGATTTTATTAAACACCCAACAGAAAACAAACATCAACATATTCAACGCATATTGTAAATTGTCTTCATTCACTACTTACATGTTCTCCATAAATAATTTCATCATAGCATTGTAACTCTCATTTAAACAAAATACTGATTCTGTTATCGAACTACTCTTATGTGATATGCATAATAGTTACACCTGAATATACATACATGTACATGGAAGGCAAGTAAATAAACTTGTAGGAATATATACATTTTACCGTAAGAGTTTAATTATTATGATTGCATGTAATTTACACACTCACTCTGTCTATGTCTGTGTACATCCAGCATTAGTGGGATTTTTAAACAAAGTGTTTTCTGAAGTATACTAATGTAAAACTTCCGCTGCTCCAGCAGCACAGCATTCCCATCAATAACTTTTAAAACATATTATGGGGTTGCATACTTTATGTTTACACATGTACACCCTGTAATCCATTCAGGACCATGTTTTTTGTTCAGCATGCCTATAGCGTTTCTCTCAACATGCTTTCATTATGTAAGAGTAAAAGTCTAGTTGCTTCAGCGTTTATTTAGGATAGACATGTTATGATTTAATGTACATGCAATTTTTGATAATATACGTTAACATAAATTCAAAAGTTGTGATATCTTTAATTATATTTATTACCGTTTTCTTGCATGTTTAATTATGTACCATGATGGTGTTCAGCATAGCATACAAGTATTTCTCCAACGAAAAGGAGCCTGAACTATGGGTATGGCCTTAAATCAGCATTAAGTGGAAGTACATGAAAGCTTTTATTTGTGTCGTCTTTCAAAACATTTTCGTGGGGTTTTATAACTTTTGTGCGGTCGTGTTTACCCTGTAATCCCTTCAGGACCATGTTTTATGTTCAGCATGCATTTAACGTTTTTTAAATATGCCATCATTATATAAGAGTACAACTCTAGTTTCTCCAGCCTGTATAAAGGATACAAATGTTATATTTTAAAGTACATGTTATTTCTGATCATGTACGATAACACAAATCAACAGATTTTATAACTTTTATATATTGTATTACTGTTTTTGTGAATGTATATTTACGTACCATGCTGGGTTTAAGCATAACATACAAGTACAGTCCAACGTAAAGGAGGCCTTACTATGGGTTAGCCATTTAATCAGCATTAAGTCGAAGTACCCGAAAACTTTTTTGTTTGTCGACGGGATAATTTATGTTCATGTTATAAAAAGAAATAAATATAAAACAATAATTTTGGCTTCAAAAACGTGTACACATTAAATTGCACATTTCCATATAAAAAGATGCAAAATTAAAAATCCAACTGCTGTTATTTTTATGTTCAGCATGCCTATATCGTTTTCGCAATATGCGTTAATTAAAAAGGGTAAAACTCTTATTGCTCCAGCGTTTATTTAGGAAAGAAATATAATGTTTTAAAGTACATGTAATTTCTGATTATGTATGTTAACAAAATCCAAATGTTGTTATATCCTTTATTTATCTTTTAACTGTTTTCGTGAATGTATAATTATGTACCATGATGGATTTCAGCACAGCATACACGTATTTGTGCAAAACGGAGCCTGTACTATGGATATGCCCTTAACTCAGCATTAAGCAGAATAATATAAAAGCTGTCATTGTTAAAGATCTCAATAATTCAGGGTTGATTTATACATAAACATATATATATAACAACTATTTGTGGCAACAACACCGAATACAAAAACATAAAGCATTTCAACATTTGAAGATATGTCAAATTAAAATCCGATTACAAAGCTGTTTGTTTATTTTAATGTTTCGTCTAATGCAAACTAAAATTAATTTGCAAGCATTATTTTTTCAACAAATGCTTTCTATTACAATCATATTTGTAATCACAGATGTCGGGAAGACAGCATCGCCAAGTATCTAGTTCATAATTAGATCTGATAAGTCATACTCAGACGGATAACTTTTTGTATATATTTTGCAGAGTTTTCAGAATTAAGTTGCAGTTTTACCTAGTGTACAATGTTAGGCTTGGTTTGTTCATACGGACTTGCTTGAGGAAAACAATATCCTTACACAATTTTTTTACCGACAATATTATAGAGTAAGCACGTGTTTCAGCAACGTGATCAAAGTTTTAGAGTCTGCAAATTGAATTGATGTATTTAATTTGGTTTCCCTAAACCAGTATTTTGTCGAAGTATATGAACGCATGCGCCTATATTGTCAAAAATCAATTGATGTTACATTATCGATATATAATGAATGTACATTTTGATTTATGATGTGATGTTTAGTAACAGACAACACACATGCACACGTTTACGCATATTTCAAATGGACTTGAAACAATACTTATTTTTTTACTACTTTAATAATATCGCTTCAATGGATGCATTTCTTTTATCTATTTTTATTCATGTTAAGTATTGGGAGGGAATTTTAAATAAAGCGCTGATAAAAGTTTTGCTCCAATTTTGTCTCGTATTTTGTAATGTTTACATCGCAGCTTTCTGTTCAGGATTTTGGTCTATTACAGTGGAGAGCCAGCTCATTCGTGAGAGTTTTCTAAAGGTATCATGATCTTTTAAAAAACATAAGTATTTTTCAGTAAAGTGCAACCGCGCTTTTGTAATATGAAGTCCCCACACTGATCCGACATTTGTCTAGCCGTTCAAACGCGCGATTGCACTTTACTGAAAAAATACTTATTTGTTTTAAAAGATCATAAAACCTATAGAAAACTCTCACGAATGAGCGGGCTCTCCACTTTATCCCATTAAAAATGGTGAAATATTTAAAAAGAGATCCTTAAAAATAATAACTGGGTCGCGCTTTATTCTCCCAACACAGATCCGAAAGAGTCACGTGGTATAGGCACTGTGTTAATGCTATTTAAGCGTCATACTGATACAACACATATTAAGATTTATTTCGTTAATATCAATAAAGTCATTTAAACATTTACATTCATGATATTATTCCTGTATTTAAGGATATACATTAAATGTTTATAATTAATTTTTGAAAAATGTGGGTCAACAATATTCTAAATGTTTATGATTTGTTACCGTTAACGTAAAAGTATTTGCCCAACAAAAAGAAGCCTGTGCTGTGAGTATGGCCTTAAAACATAATTAAATCCTAGAATCTGAAAGCTTTCATTTTTGTCGTCCGAATAATGCAAGGTCAATTCGCATCAAGAAATCAAAAAATATAAGAACGATTGTGGGAAAAGGACCGAACAGAAGTAAAATAGCACTAAACAATTTAAACAGATGTAAATTTAAAATCCAACCGTAAAGTCGAAATAGTTTTCTTTGTTTCGTCTTATGCATGTTTAAATAACTTTACAACCAAACCTTTCTTATTTGTATTTTCTATTTGTACAAAATATTGGTTTTGATATCGCCTTATTCTTATGCAATAAGAATTGAATAACCGGCAAGGTTATACAAACGCATGTTGAAAAATATATACTGCCTTACTAGTTTAATAATTTCGCTTGTATGGACGCACTGCTTCTTTCTATGTTTATGCATTTAAAACATTTGGAAAAAAACTAAACAAAGCGCTTGCTGCAGTTTACTGCAGTTTTGTCGTGTAATTGTAATGTTTTGCATTTCAGCTTTCTGGTCAGGCAATTTATCACTTCCCTCACACGGACTAGTTACAATGAGTAGGGATTGGTGTTCTGAAAATATTTCTAGGGAGGCATAATATTTGTTTACACGTTTATACCCTATAATACAGTCTGGACCAAATGTAAGGTCCAGTATGCGTTATAACAAATTTAAACAACCATCTCTAGTTGCTCTAGCGTTTATTTATGATTGTCATGTTATGTTTTAAAGTACATGTAATTTCGTATCATGTACGTTAGCAAAATTCTAAAAGTTGTGAATTTTGTTTAATATATGTATAACCATTTTCGTGAACGTTAAATAATGTACCATGATAGATTTCAGCATAGCATAACAGTATTTGTCGAACGAAACGGAGCCTGTACTATGGGTATGCCCTTAAATCAGCATTAAGTCGAAGTACCTGAAAGCTTTAATATTTGTCGTCGGATAATTTAAGTTTAATTTATATAAAAAATTAGTCAATAAAAAATAATATCGGCAATCATATGATCACACCTTCAATATCACATTACCATTTAAACAGATGCAAAATTTAAAATCCAATGGCTTAGTTGAACTAGTTCATAATGTTTAATGTTTCCATATATTAATATTGAAATAACTTTGCATAAAAATAAATCCTTTTCTTAAACAAATGCTTTCTCTTATAATCACATGTGAAACCACCGATGTTGGGAAAATAGCATTGTCAACAATCTATGTCATAATTTGATCTGATTATTCATTCTTGGAGAGATAGCTTTATTTTATGTATTTTTATATACATTTCCAGAATTAGGTTACCTTTTCCACATTGTGCAATGCTATGTTTGGTTAAATTCAGTCAAACTTGCAGGAAGAAAAAAGTATCAATACAAAGTGTTGTGTTGGAATTTTATTATATTAAGCGCTTGTCGCAGCAA